>NC_060171.1:15431599-15479167 GCF_021292245.1 Micropterus dolomieu | reverse complement strand
CCCCCCCCCCCCCCCCCCCCCCCCCCCCCAATGTATCATGGCCACTTGTATGCAGCCAAGTCTCAATGAGACAATTAAGAGGGCCGACTCCCCCATGTCCCCTGTAACACTGCGGTCAGATGGAGCTGCAGACCTTGCACACAGCACATAGTCTGCCTCCAGCTTAATACAGCACACAACATAAGACATGACAGCGAGCTCTTCTCCCCCCACTAACACTGCCTCACAATCAATGGACCTGAATAGAAGGGTGCCATATCCTCTCAGTGATGCTCTTTCTAACTGCTACAGCCTAAATGAACTCTGACAGCACATATTGACATCATATCAAGCTCTACCATTGAAAGAAAAATGATTATCTGCTGGTGAAATCAGTTATTGACATGCTGTGGAATAGCTTCCCCTTCCCCAGGGATTTATTGATACAGTTAATGGTATATAAATATTTATCTAATATGTGTCTGAAATAGATTTGTCTAGTTTAGGTATACAGTGTGTGTGTCTGGTCTGGTCTATGGTTAGCCCATGGAGGGCTATCAATGCACTCTCTCTCCTCTGCCACTCAACCATGACTCTGCCTTTCCTTCTGTTGTCGGATACTGTTTTTACAGGCAGCATGAAATTGCTTTGGCTGTTGCGACTCCGTCTTGAAGTCAATAGTAAAACATGTTGTAATTACATTTTATTGCCTCTCACTCTAGAAAATCAAAATAGCTTTACTGCGGCCATCATATTGTAAATGCATATAGACATGCGCCGTGTCACACCACCAGTGGACGAGGTAGTTACTCAAACCCTTTACATGAGTAAAACTAGAAATACCTTAATGAAATGTTACTACAGTAAATGAATGTAGTCCTGTATTTTAGTTTTTACTTAAAGCTCCTAATGAAGCATATAGCTTTATTAAGACCTTTCTACAACATCAATCTAAAACGGTTTCAGATTACAGCTTGAAAGAGGACTCAAAAATGGTTTCGAATGCACTATTGGATGAAAGAAATGCCACTTTTCTGCATGCAGCTACGTTCAGAACATTACAACAATAGCTAATATTTACTGCAAATGCGTGAGATCCAGCCCTTGCCTTTCCCTGATGACATCCAGCTACAGTTGGGTACAACTGTACACACGGCTAACAGAGTTAGCACAAAATCTGTGGCTTTTCATGGCTACTGTTTTATAGTGTTTGTATTGGAAATATGTGGACTGCAGAAAACATGCAACTATGGTAATATTGCACGTACCATTACATAAGTGATCAGATTTGTGCAGGAGGAAAAGGGCAGCCGGAACATTAGCATCTATAATCGCTCTGGCTTAAATTAGCAGCTAATATTATGCTTCCGTTTTTATTTCAACATATCGCCACAGTTTACACTGCTGGTCATAAACAGTTACAGGGTTAGGTTACATAAACAATACTGCACTGCCCTTTATTTATTGTTATCAGATCTCATCTTTCACTTAATAATTTATCGTCAACTGCCATACAACTATGGAGAAGGATTACAGTGTGGATATATATTTCCATCAGATTTCCACATGTCCTCCTCACATCACAATGGGATTTAGATCAAAATTAGCAAAGCAGTGCTTTAAGTACAGAACTTGTCCAAATGTGCAAGTTACTATTTTCTTGTGATTTCATAAACCATGTAAAAGTACATTCATAACTTCCACTGCTTTCTTCTGCTTTCTGTCAAGGAAGTGATTACTCTTTTCTTAAAAAACACCAGAGGTCTGACCATGGACTGACAACTCACTATAGACTTAGACCTGTTTTTGGTGATACAGCTCAGTGTTTCCCACAGGGATTTTAAGAGACTATGGTGGGTGGGCCTTGGACCCTCTCGGGGGGCCAGGGGGCATGCCCCCCCCCAGAAGGCAATTTTGTACATTTTAAATTTATATGCATTAATTTGGTGTAAAATTAAATAAAAAAATTAAAGAGGTGGTATTATGCTTTTTGACCTTTTCCCTCTCCTTTTATTGAGTTATATATCTTTTAGTGCATGTAACAGGTTTGCAAAGTGAAAAAGTCCAAAGTCCAGCCCAAAGGGAGTTCCCATCTCCCACAGAAAGCACTGCTCTGGACCGCTTGACAGCTCGTTTGTAGTCCAGCCCTTCACTTCCTTTACTTGCGATGTCACAATGAAAACGCATCATAAAGCTTGGCATGCGACTAGGGGGTCAGGCACGCCCTCAAACCAAGCTAGTCTGAGCTGAGGCCCTTTGGCTCCAGTAGCCTTTGTCTGGTTTTCCATTGTAGAAATGTTGCACCTGTACCTGCTTCCAGGTACTTTTTTTCGTATCACAACACCTCCATCGAGGTTCCAAGGGAGCTGAGGTGATACTAAAATGTAACGTGAAAACGCGACAGACTGCTGACTGGTCAGAGAGAATCGTCACTATTCACTGCATCATCATTGCGTGCACCAGACAGAAGCCAGCAACAGAAAGTTTTATGTTACAGTTTTCGTATGGAATTTCATCACTAAATCCACTTGATGAGAAATCAGCTGTGTAGATTTCGAATGTTGACAGTTTTACGAGAAGTGATGGCGGAACAAAAATGTGCTTGAATATTTTCGGAGCTGAGGAGCTCCGCAAGTGGCTGTGCGGGAAGCCTGTGCCAACCCGTGGGAGGAGCGTGTGAGGCCGGCCAGCCGCCCGGTCACAGAGCCCTCTGCTCCCGCTGTCACACAGACCGCTGCAGCAACAACGGCAGAGGAAAACACAGCTGGAAGGTTTTCATACCGCTTATCTGTCTTTACATTCTGAGTAATGTTGAAACGTTTTAACTTAAAAAAGAGAAAGCTGTGTGGATCGCTGGTGTGTGTGTCGCATTGAACATTACGTCGCGGCAGTTGTGTATGGTGTCGCTATGACAACAAGCTACGTACTATCTCTGGGTACTATCTGCAATGGGAAACGGAGCAGGGCCGAGTAGAGTCGATTCTATCGATTTGCGCCATGGTGGCATTTTTCGGCAAGGCAGCATAGATCGTCAGAACACCGGCAACAGTTCAACGTTTAGTCCTGATGGTAAGATGTGGACTTGAGTAAATTATACCCATACAGTTCATGCATATACCATCTGCTACCTTACGGTTACAGTCTGAAGCGGCTTTGATTTGGATTACACTACTTTACGACCCGCCCTTCTCTGCTTCTGATTGGCTAGTAGTCCTTACCTGGGAACTGCGCATGTGCAACTCCCAACAAAGATTTTGTACAAGTAAGATGCATCACACTGTAGCTCAAGAGCGGAGCGTCTAACAAATAGGGTGAAAAGAGGAGCTGCAGCAATGTGCAGTATGAGAAAAATATGGTGTTTTTTGAAAATTAAATCATGTAAACCTGTTCTGGTACAACCCCTAATTAAGATTTTGAACCTGAAAATTAGTATAATACCACCTATTTAAAGTTAAATGCATTAATTTTATTTTTTTACTTTTACATTATTTTGAAAAACAGACGTTGTCATATGTGTATCCTCCGTAGGCTGTATATAAGAAGTGGCCGTAGTCATCGTGACGTCACCCGTTGGTTTGTGGACTGCCGTTTTGAAGCTTAGAATTTGGCTGATAGGGCACCGCCATGTTCAGTTTTTGCAACCAGCGGCACCGGACGTGATCATATTTGGACGACACGGTGGCACTAACGGCCGTGTAGCTCCGCACACTAAGCTGCAGCCTGCAGACCGTGACGGAAGTTGAACTTCCAAATATGGTTTGTCCCAGAAGACACTGCGCACAAAACGTGATGACGTTCATCTCCGCTTACGTACATGATAGATCCTAATGCAAACCGTTTTATTCTTTAGAAGCCAACAACAGAACTTTAAATACACTTCTGAGAAGTTTTTAGGCGAGAAATCAACTGTTTAGATTTCGAAGATCGGCAGTTTTACGAAAATTGGCAGCGAATCGAAAATGTATTTAAACGCTTTCGGAGTTGAGAAGCTCTGCAAGTGCCGACCATAGTGCCGACGGGTGTTTTATAGCTGCAGTAACGTTTTAACCCTATCTGCTTTCGGCCGACGTGCGCCGCTGGAGGGGTAACCGGTCGTCATGCATATAATCAATAACTTTAGGCACATACCCTGGTTGGGGTAAGAGAAATATACTTCAGGGGGCTGTCAGGAATAGCTGGCTAGCTACGGTTAGCTCCCCCAGGCCCAGTCACACAGACCACTGCAGCCAACACAGCAGACGTGTCCAGCAACAGCTGATAATGTTCGTACCGCTGTTATTCTGTAAATAAATTCTCAGTAATGTTAAGTTTTAACCTAAATCGAGACACATCTGGCTCGTGATGCAGCATTACAGAATATTCTTGGTTTGTGAAACTTAAAATCACTTTGGAAGAAATAAAATATACAACAGTTGTATGAATTGAAACATTGCCTTATTATTATCATTAGGCTATTATAAATAAGTATTTGCAGGAATTATAGTATAAATATACTATATTAATAATATAAAAGTATAGTATAGTAAATATTAACACATAACGTATACTGATTACTACGTTGACACATGACACCTCTTTTTTTAACGGCTTTTTTTTATTTAACAACTATGCGTGGGCCGAGCGGTCGAGATAAACGTCATCACGTTTTGTGCGCGGTGGCTTCTGGGACAACCCATATATGGAAGTTCAACTTCCGTCACGTTTGCCTGGTTTTTATATACAGTCTATGGTTTGTCTGCGGGCTGCAGCTGGACCCTTCTCCCACACACATCAGTTAGCGCCACCGTGTAGCTAGGTGCATCTGCAATTCACGTAATTTTAACAGCGCTGACAATTTTGTCTAGCGAACACCAGTCTTAAAACTAAATGTACTCACCAGAGAAAGTGAACAGCCAACTCCTAATACGCTTTTTCAACGGCACTGGTTAAAGTTACACAGTCCCGTGGTACAAGTCTATTTTCCTCTAAATGGAACCATAATTTACTAAATAAACATAATTTTGTATTGAAGAAGACATGAAACTAGCGACTGAGACCATAAACTCATAATGAAAGTGTTTACTGAGGTAATAAATCAGCTGAGTACGGTCATTTTACCATTATGTGTAAAGGTGCCAGACGTCTACTGGCAACCAGAAGAGTCGCCCCCTGCTGGCCATTCAATAGAATGCAGGCTTAAGGGACTTCCACGTTGGATTCACGTCTCAGACTGGAAGCTTCCCGCTTGGTATCCTCGCTCTAAATTCATCAAGTCCGTACCAATCTGATCTGTAACATGAAGACTTCATAGTCTCTCTTCAGGTAGGACTCTCATACTGCAACACTTCTCTTTGTAAAGAGAGAAACTGACAGGATAGAGTCGCTAGAGGTCACCAGCTTTGCTGCTCAGATGTTTAGAGGTGGGGAGATGTGACCTTGGCATCTCAATCATAAAAGTAAGTAAGTATGTAAAAGTTGATGTCCAGGAAAAGGTTGTAGCGTCAATACTTTACAAGGCAAACGAAAAGAAAAGAAAAAAATTAAGAGATTATTTTTTTGATCAAGATGTTGTAGGAAACATGACATGCAGTGTTATTGTATGATATTGATTTTTGCAGACAGGCACATGGCATACTGACTTTTTCTCCTCCATGATGCATGGCCTCGGCCTCATGAACATGACAGGCAGTCTCAGGTCAAATACCTCTGTCTCCTTTCCTCTGCTGTGTCTCTATTACAGTCGGTTGGCTCTTCGGCTGACTTATTGACCCGCTCTCATGCTCGTTACTCAATAGAGTAGTAGTTTGCTGTGATTGATACTATGACTACTCTAAGACCTCTCTTAGCCCCCCCCCTTCTCCAAATCCTATCTGTGGTTTTTAAAGCCATGAGTGGGTTTCATTAATGGTCTCTCCTGTTTATGACACCATAATTAGAGTTGAGGAAAGGCACCTAACTACCACCGTTCCACCATACTGAGAAAGTCAATAATGCAAGCCACAACAACTTCTCACACAGTTGAGCCCCGTGAAAAATCTATATGCTCTGGCGCTCCATGTCTTTATGGTGCTGTTTTAGAAGAAGCCACCTGATTTGTTAGTGTTATGTCTTCCACTTTTAATAATCCCACAGAATTGATTATTAACACCAGCAATAGCATTTAGCTTCCAGCAGCCTCCACAGAATAGATGCTGTGTGGAATGTATTATCTGTGTGCAGCCAGTGTGCGACACTGTGTTCAGTATAGCATGCGAGGCCGAGCCTTGTGGCCATTTACCTGCTTTATAATTTGTTTTGTGCTCCACCTTATGTACATGCAGCGACTCCTGTAAAAACCCAACCAGGCTGACCGCTACGCCTGGGTTATTTGTGTGGAGCAGGTCATGGGGGATATTACATTAGATTGCTTTCCTAGAAAATAATTCTGCCATGTGGTCTATTGGGCTTTTCTCTGTGTATCTGTCAGGCGGGATTGCATGCAGTTACACAGTGAAAGAGAACTGTTTGAATACACACAAATACACCCTGTTTTTTTTAACTCACCCATCTGTCTTTTTAATTAAAACAACAGCAAAAAACAGCTAAGGGAGTACTAGTGCTTGCAAAATAATATGTACTGTTACAGGCTCCACCTTTTAGATGATGAAAGAAATATGTTTTTTAAAAATTTTACTAGCTAGTTTCAACTGAACATTTTATCAACATAAATTCAATCACTCAGAAATCACACTGCTGCTTAAAAATAATTTCCCATTCTGGCACTTGTGTCAAGCTTATGATGTATGTTCTCTGCTTTCACAGGTTAGTGTCAGACAATAGCTTTTAGGGAGGTGGTGTGTACGGTCTTTAAATGCTCAGCAGATGATGTTCCTTTCAACTAAAGACAAGGTTTTATTTATTTGTAGACCAGTATTGCAAAGTATGCCTTAAAGGCCTCCGCAAAAGAAACAGATGAAAATAGTGGCCATGTAACGCAAAATAAAGTTGGAATTAAAATAAGATTCTGTTCTTGGTGTCATTGAGCTGGGACGTCAGTATTTGTAACACAGCCCTTTGTTCTCACAGGGGTCACAACTGTCATCTGATGGGTGCTTTGGAAGGCACCATGAATAGTTGATGTCAGAGCGTTCATTGCAGCCCAGACTTGGATGTAAATAAGATGCAGGTGACTGGTACACCATTTCAAGGGTCAAGCTCACTTTGGCTCCGTTACATGTGGCTTTGCAATTTGCACATTTCTTGTAAGCCCTAAAGAGACTGCCGCGTTCAGATCAACTGTAGCCCTGCGTGAAAAAACGCAGCCCTCTCATTCAATTGAATGTAGGCAGTCTGTCGACGCAGTGGGGGCTCCAGCAAATAACGCAGGGGTGTCATGCAAAAGAGTTGAGGTTATCCTCATTGTAATCCCATACGGCAAGGCCAATCACATACATGCGAAGGTACATGTAGATTACTTGGTAATGTAAATGCAGTATTTTTACTGTTTACCTTGCAATCATCTTGAGGAGAGATAACTGAGATAATTTCTGCCTTAATAACTTTCCTGAGTTGTAAAATACAGTCTCAGAATATTATAAACCAATGTGCAGTGTTTTAGCATCTGAGAAACTCACAAATCTGTTACTTAAACTAGCTTCCTGGGTCATATTCCAGGTCTGACCTGTCTCATGCTAGCAGCTCTGAGGGGTTGCACTAACGTTAGCATACTAACATGCTCACTGACAATCCTAACATGGTGATATTTTGCAGGTATTTGGTCATATCTCAAGGTATTATTTGATATATTGAAATTTTCCCATGATAATGCTGCTAGAGGAAAGGTCATGGGAACCCCAATATCAGTAAAGCCTCCTTTCCACTGCATGCTATGGCTCGACTTGGTTCGACTCAAATTCATTTTTTATCCACAACTTTTGCCAATGGAAAGTGGTTCCAGTCGAGGCGTGCCATAGCATGCAGTGAAAATGAGGCTTAAGATTCATCCTCTGGGAACCATGAATGTCTGCATAAATCTAATTGCAGTCCATTCAGTAGTTACTGGGATATTCTGTCTAGAGCAACTGACAGACCGATATTGCTGTCCCTAGAGCCACACTGCTAGCAGGGCTAAAAATTCTTCATAAAAAAATAATTCCTCAGTAAAAATGCTAATAGCAAAAGTAACCACCCCAAGTTTTAGCGTATAGGTAGCAGTCATGTTGATGCAATATGAAAGCAGTGTTAATGAGGCCAGGAAAACATGTTGAGATGACAGCAGTCTAATGACTTCCATGACAATATACAGGCACTGGTGTAATCACAACTAAATGTCAGACAACATAAGGTCTGGTGCATAATGGCTCCAGATTGATATTTCCCTCTTGCTTTAATTAAGAAGTGCATTTTTTGCTTAAAAGGTATTGATTGTAGTTTAAAGGAAGTGCAAGCCATCAAACTAAAAAGTGAAGAGAGGACCCTGGAGTCACAACATACTGAACAGTAGTGGGGGGAGGGATTTGTTCTGAGAAACAAAAGACAGGCAAACACTAGCTGGTTGGTTACATTGCTATAGTTCACGTAAGATGAAGTTGGAGGCTGAGTAAGCGCTGTAGCCGTCAGGGTGGAGTTGAATATCAATTATGATAGTTAGCACTCAGGTGCAGACGTCTGCCATTAATCAAAGCAGTCAGTGCTGTGAAGCTTTTTCAGAGTAACTGAATCCCCCAGAGTGAGGTGCGTCACTCACTTTGCCAGGCAGGAGATGAACCGGTGCAGGTAGCAAGACAGTGGATAGTTATATATCATGAATAAACTAGGCCTCTGAGAGCAGTGCGACAGGTTTAGCTACACAGATCTGAGGATGGGACGTTTCCCCACGGAGACCCCACACCCTCTAGGCTGGCCATCCAGGGAGATTAAATGTTATCTGCTTGGGGTCCAACATGTGCTTCTGAAAACGTAAAACAAACTTAGCTCGTATCAGCTCACCCCTGACGGGAAACCTAACCTCGGTGACTGAATGAACCAGTATCATAATTAAATCATCAGTGCTTCGTTTTTACTGTGCCTGCAACCCTAACCACAGCAGGAGAGGGGAAAGAGGAGCATGGCTCTGCTGGCCAGTGATGACAGTGTAACCAAGAGCTGAGAGCCTCTCTGAATGGTCTAGCGTGGCAGGAGCTGGTGGGGCAACAGCCACCCACCTAACACCCTCTTAGACCTTATCTGGATATCTGTGCTATCGCTCTCTTAGTTACTCCTACATTACCCTTACTTACCGCACTGCATTTGAACATTATTCATTACCTTTGAGAGGGAGGGTGCAAATATAGTTATTAACCTGCAGAGTACCTTCACATTGTCAAACCTATATAAGCCTTTTATATTGCCGTCAGATAGCAAATGATCTCAAATCCCCAACCTCCAAAGTACAGTGCTGTTCCTAGAGTCATGCAGTCATCCTCTATGTTGCCCTAATGCCTAGTGGCTTGTTGCACTGCATGTGTAATGACTGTGGACCTACCAGAGCTTATCCTGTTGAACAGAGGATATTAAGGGGGGTAGTTACAAAGGCCAGACTTTAATTTGACCTCTGCCTGCCCTCTTCTCTAGTGAGGTGGCTCGGAGAAGCAGGCTTGTGGTTTGGGCAGTTGGTGATGAATGAGTGTATTTGGTGGGTAGATTGTTACAGTTCCACACTAATTGAGGGGTCAACACAAAGAGCAAATGTGGTAATTGAGTCACTTGACTGTGGGTATAGAGCTCACCACGGCTCTTTTGACCCTGTAGTCTGCCCTATAGTTGACAACAAAGCACTCTCCTGCCTCTGTTTTTATTGTGCCATCCAAAAGATATTAATCTCTTGTTTATTAGCCTTTTCTACACAGGTCTTAAGTCTGGGCTAGGTTTATATATCTAAGTGCTACACTGCTTCTCACGAGAATAACACTCTCAAATCAGTCTGCAGTATAAGGCTTTGTTTTCCTTCATATTGTTGCATCATCAAACCATTAACGTTATCAGAATATTGTGCAGTATATGATGTATCCATTGGAGTTGGCCATACTACACACATATGGAACTCATGCACATGTGCTGCACTATATTTAAAATCTGCTTTGTTTGTACATCTTAAGGTATTAATGTTTGCCTTGGCACCGGGGCCTGATCGCCCTATTTAGTGTCTTGCTAAATAATTCATTAATCCATTTCCCTTGCTCCCTCCTTATCTTTCTCGTCAATAGAAATATCAGTTGCACATTAAAACAGAGCTGCAACTAACTTTTTTTCATTATCAAGTAATCTGCCAGTATTTTCCTCTAATAATCAATCTATCAGTCTATAAAATATTCTGATGAAATAAAAATTTGTTATCATAAAAGGTTATCTCTTCAAATATCACGTTTTGTCTAACCAGAGTAGGGATTACTGGCACTTCACCTGCTTCTAAGGTGCATGGAAAAGGGAAAAGGCTAAACTCAAGACCAATGCAGATTTGGATGACCCTTATGAAGGCTGCAAACTGAAACACGGTCTCACCATAAAATAGTTCTTTATACTACGAGTGTTTTGACCACTTCATGTTTTGTTCAACTAACAGTCTAAAACCCAAAGATATTTAATTTTCAATCATAAATACCGGCAAACACTCGAACTGGAGAACCTGGAACCAGGCAATCACTGACATTTTTGTTTGAAAAATTACTGAAATTATTAATTTAGTGTCAAAATAGTTGGCGATATATTTTCTGTCAATCAGCTAACTGTTTCAGCTTTACAATGAAAAGAATATTATCTGCTGTGGTTATTCTATACACTCTCACTCACTCATACACTCATTCTATAAAATAGAAGTTCATGATTTCCAGAATAGTGTATTCAGTGGTGTACCAAACAGTTTTTACCTTCGGCTGTTGAGATATTTTGCCTGAGCTGGTGTTATTTTGCCAAAGTAGCATCCTTTGTGGTGGAGACAGGGCCCTGTGTTATTGGATTGAGTTAATGGATCTGTTGGCCTTTGCATTTGGTTTGCTCCTGAAACATGTGCTCAGCTGAGACTTGGGCAGAACACCATCCATTTACACCTAATGGCCATTGCCTTTGAATGTGGTGAGTTGTGAACAACAGTCTATGTGTGAGTGTGAGTGTGTGTGAAAAGCTACAAGGACAAATGCATTCTGCATTTAATGAGTGTGGGCCAAAGGGAACCTGGGTAGTTAAAACTGAGAGTTGGCGAGACTATTTTGTCCCTTGTTACCTGACTCTTCTGTTGCACCTTTAAACTGCAACATGCCACTAAACTACTCTGAAGGTCTCACAGGACAGATATAGAGGCTGCAACCCTGTGTGAATGGGATTGATGGACCACATTAAACTCTGGGCTTCATCCTGCTTAAATGCTTTTGCACTCTAAATCTTTTCTGCAATATCACTGTGGGAAGACCCCAGACTGTAGAAGATTAATCCATGAGATTGTTGTATTGTCATTTGAACTGTATATTTCTTTGATAATGTGAGTTGACAATCATCGCCAACTTGTGTGTCTATTTATTGTATTGAATGCATGCGTGGAAACAAAGATGAGATTTCTTTGTATGTCTTGGCTTGTCTCCCAAAGGTCTGTTTAAATGTCCACCATTCTCTTCTAACCCTCCTTACTCCTGACTAAGATGTGATTGTTTTAATGCACAAAAATGTGGATGTTGTAATTACCATTTGCACAAACAAGACAGCAGCTTCATTGATATGCTGCTGCTGATAAGGCAAGAGCTTGGCAGCGAGACAATGGCTGAGGCCACCAGGGGCTCGCCAGCACCAGGGACACAGGACCGTCCTGCCTCCTCCGTCAATGCAGACGACCAACAAAAGCGGCCTGTCATTCACCGCACACTAGCGTTTTTAATTAATTTTCAGTCAGCTCTCCTCGGAGTGCTTGTGTGTTGATTTGACCCCCAGATCTGTTCATGAATGTAGCTTTCTCCTCAGCCCTGGCTGTCAGAAGGTCAACAGTGCAGGCTCCCTGAGCAGGAGCCCCTTTTTCTATACTGCTGGACTCAGGAGGCTGTGACCATTATCCTAACCAGGAGAGTGCATGTGTTTGAGAACGTATGTGATAGAAGTCAGTAACGGAAATGGCAGTTCAGTTGGACTTGTATAAGAAACATGATGAACAATATTGATTCTGTATATCAAGGCTCTGTGTAGTGTTCAGTAGTATGTGACCCTTATTTTGGCAGCTGCTGTGGTCAATTGTGGTCAACCTATTAAGCTTTAGAAGGACACAATGTATTGTCACATCCTCAAGTTGCATTAAGACTCCACAGTGAAGAATTTAGTTCCGCTCTCGCTCGCTATGCATGACTACAAATCTGTGGATAAGCCGGATCAGAGTTGATCAAATTGCTGTTGTCTTAAAGCCATTCTGATTTGGATTAATCCACAGGAGTGGTCACACCCGCTTGGTCTGTAAATCTATAGGTCCTTATGCTTCCACCTTGCACCCCGACCGGGCTTTGTGATCTGCCGGGGCTTTGGGGGATGAAAGGAAGTGGGTCTTTTTATTTTTGTTGAACCTGCCAACTGTGTTCAAGGAGGCTTTTTAAATAAGTGCCCTTGACCCATTCTTAGGTTTATCCCAGTCGTCTTGTTACACCCTCTTTTGTCTCTGTAGGGGGCTACATTTAGTCTGATTAACTAATGACTACAGTGTTGTTAGGAATGAAGGGTCTTTGAGCGACTGCAGGGCCGTCTTCAAAGCCTTGTCATCATGCGGGTTGCTCTTTGTCTTGGCTTTCTAGAAGGAGATTAGACCTGTAGTCCACCTGATCTGCTCACTTATATCTCACTGATGGCTTTGCAAGATGTGTTTTGATCATATCCTCTTCCCTCCCTCTTTCTAATGCCTAACTCTAGACTGAAACAATATTCAGTGGAAATATCCACTGACAATGTATTTGGTCTAGGACTTGGATGTCCTCTGGTCTCTAAAAGCATTAGATCTAATGGTGGACCATTTTGCTCACAATTAATAGAGCTCCCCAAGAGGCCAGGAGCCTATAGACTTGTGGAAATACTGTAGCAGCCTTCAGGCAGCTGGCTAGATGTGACTTTCTTCCCCGTCACTCACATTTGTCGTAATGGCACGAGAGCCTCACTATCTATTCCCCAATGCATGAGTGTGTGAGCCCACTGCCCCAAGCATGTCTCATTTCAAAGTGCTGTCACTCCCTGCTTCCTGGCATCTATTAACACCCACCATTATCATGCTAATCTACATTGTATGATTACATAAAGTAATTTATGCACAGTTCTATTCCATGGCTGCACAGGGATGCGTGCTTCCATGGTTGAATGTTTAAAAAAAACAGACATTTCATGATCATCAGATTTTATGGTCTCTTCCTCTTTGAATCTAGTCTGTTTTGCTTTCTCACACTTTTTCACACTTGCCACCTTACTTCATCAACAAAATCTGTAAAAGCTCTCACAAAGATTCTAGGGATCCTGCCTACTGGGAAAATAATAGCTGAAATCGTCAACTGAGCCATGCTGCTTTGTTCATGAAGAGACTATGAGTTGAGATCACTTTCCTCACAGCCCTCTTTAGCTCCATATCGGAAATGGTAAGAGTGTGTTTTGTGTTGAAAGCAGAGGGCAAGAGATGAGCTCTGTTCCTCATTTATTCACAGCTAGTGAAGTAATTAGGAATGCAGAGGGCTGTTAAATTAAAACTGAATTGCACTTATTAACATTTTAACTACCAACCCCACCCTCTTTAGACACTAAACAAGGACAGTTTCAGCTCTAATATGCCTGAAGAATCCCGCTGAGGGGACTCTTTATGTATCTCTACAACAAAGACGTTCTTTAAAGTAAGATCTCCCTTTTGTTTAAACAACCAAGCATTTAACATTCAGAGTAATATGCCAAGGCTTCCTCCATGCTGTCAGGAGACGCACCACCAGAGCTTCTCAAACTCTTTGCTTAATGGAACACTATTTGTGGTCAGATTGGATAGCTAATGGTGGTCCCTTTGAGGGTAACTCTCCAAATTAAATAGCATGGATTCACATCTGTCAGACAAAACCAGGAGGCTCTTTGTAATCAATGACCCAAACCAAGAGAGGCTCCACGGGGGGTGCCTCCGCTATGATGGCAGCAAGTATAAGGAGCCGCTAGGGACAGAGGCAGCTCACCTGCACTAACAGCCACTGTGCTAGGCTTGTGGAGCAGGCTAGAACCTGGGAGGGAGCACCAGCAGGGTTAATGTACATTTATAGAAGAGGTCAAACTACTTAAGCCAGGCACTGATTTATAATGCAGTAGTGCAATGTGACTAAACTGTAAAGGGAATTCTTGTTTTTCTGTGCAAACATTGCCGTCGGTGTTGTGTTAAAATGTTGAACCCCATTAATTTTATCACTCCCCCTCTCTTGTTTCTCTACGTCTTTAAATTTTGTTTGGAGGAGAGACTAGCAAGGCCTCCCGCTGTTCTGGAGAATTTCCTCTCGTTGTTAATTTTCCCTGCTCCATATGGCGCCACAGACACTTCACCTGCAGGCTGTAGCAGGCCGCGCGGCAGCCAGCAGACATCCTCGGGCTCAGGCTGTCATTTACGCAGGCCTGTGCATCTGTCTGAGCAGAACAGAACACAACAGAACAGAAACAGCTATTCCCTTCACCTCACAGCCTGAGTCCGGACAAAATCAGATGCTATTTCTGAAATACAGCGAAATATAAAGGCTGTGGCAGATTTAGAGCAGACTCCCTTCATGGAAAAAGCTCACGTCCTCGCTACCAGTGTGGAAAAGTCAAGCTGGAAAATAGCCAGAGAGATTGTGCCAAATGTGCATGTGTGTCTGTCAGTCTGCCTTTGAGTGAGTGTGTGTGTGTGTGTGTGTGTGTGTGTGTGAGTGTGTGTGTGTGTGTGTTTTCAGGGGGCTTGAAGTTTGCCTATGGCAGAGCCATGGAAGAGAGGGTTTCATCCTGGCTTGTCATTGATTAGAGAAGGGTCTTTAATTCCATCCCACCCCATGTTGTGATTCATTTGCATTCTGTGTCAGGAGGTAATGGAGTTTTGCTCTATGGTTAGCTCTGAAAATCTTGAAGATGTGGTCTAATGTGCATGCAGCCGCTAGCAAAGAGCTTTCTCATTTATTATGTCTCGTGTGTTAGCTCTTTTTTTTTTCTTCTTCCTTGTCTTGGGGTACGACTTTGTGCTTTTGAATGTTTTGGAGAGAGGAGAGGAGCAAATACTGCGAGATAAGATATTTGTCATGATTGTTATTCTACAGACTAGATTTACATCCATAACTGAGAGATTTGTCGTATAACTGTAGTTTTCGATTCACCTCAATCACCTTATGTGTTCAGCAAACTTATTCTGTGCATTATTTAGACAAATTATATTTATTTGTGTTCTGATCCTTTTTGGAACCATTATCTATTGCACAATTTAAGATATTATTATGTTTTAAGTTACTGGGATTTATAATTGTGAAATAAGAAAACGTCGTAGCTCTTAGGTCAAGTTTATTTGACTATTTTTCAAAACAAAGTTACAAAGTTTTTAACAAAGGTCAAAACTAATTAAAGATCTCCTAATAGGCATCAGTGGTAATTTGACTTTACATTATTTATTACTACTGTATGAATTATTTTAGAAAGTTCTATAGTGTAACTGGGCATAATTTGATAACTACAAGCTGATCATTCTTAGATTATTTTATACAAATTTTCTGCAATAAAAGACTGAGCACTCACTGCCCATTTTCATTCCCACACATGCCCTTATTTTCCATGAATCTTAAAAGCTTCCTGTTCTCAGAGGTCTGATTTTCCCATTATGTCTGAGATGAGATATGAGGTTAGGGGAAGTGACTTGTGGGTCTGGATTGGCTGTGAGGTTCGTGAGTTGGGTTGGTTTCCTGAGAAAAGTTGAGAAAATGTGCTGATAAAATTTGTCAACCTCTGGGGGAGGCCATGTTCAGGGTCACGGCTAAATCCGCACGCCGCGGGCAAAAGGCTAGCCCATAATTCCAGCACAGACGAGCAGAGAGCTGACCTCAGTACAGCTGAGGCCAAGCCACACCGATTTCTGCCCACCTGCAGGATTGTCAGTGGGATAACAATGAAGGCGAGGAGACAGAGTGGGGGGGTGCTCTCTCTTCTTCTCTGCCTTTCTTCTTGGCCCATTGGTGAAGACACCTGAATGTCCTTGCACACTGATGTCTCCCTGCTTTTCTTCATTCCTCCTCAAAAGTATATAACTGTTCACATAACAGTGTGCTGCTTTTTATGTAGCAAATGGAATTTTCAAGGCATCCCTACAAATACCTAGTCTATCAAAGAAATAACTAAATAGCTAAAATAACAAGAACTGCACAGTTGCTATCCATATTCATCCACATATTGATTTTCTATTATATTAAAGTGTTGCATCAACATGCAATCATGTTAACACATCTTACCTATTGTGAGTCATGGTTCATTCAGCTGATAAATATGTAAATTAAAATGTTTTATAGTTGATAACCAACATTAATCTCATTTGGATGTCTTAAACCAAATTAAATGGAAAAGTGTAGCACATAGCAGTTTGGAAAGTGTGCCGTGAATTCATCTCTGAATTAAAAAGGAAATGAGCAGGGGACAGAACCTGCTTTTTTTATTACAAATGTTAATGAAAAATGTTATTGACTTGAACAAATGGAGAATACACCTGGAAATGTATATTAAAACCCCTTTCCAATTTCTCTCTCTGTGTAGTTTGCAATTATAGTTATTTCAGCAATAGTGGGGGAATTAATTTTGCGTGCAGACTGATAATGTTACCAGTGTAAGAAGAATGGATATTGTGTTGGATAGGGGGTCTCTAGGTATTTACAAGGAGTGGAGAGAGCAAAGCTTTATTTAATTGAAAGAATGAATCAATAACAGCTTTAATGCTTTGTCAGAGAAGGCCTTGCGAAATGAGCAAGTAATTTACTGTGGACAATCCGAGGCCGAGCGGATAGCTGATTGAAGCCCGTGATCGCTGGGTGTAAGACCATCAAGTGTACCTAGTTTCAAGTGGGTATCTTTAAAAATAATTTTTCAATGCTGCCCCCCTCCTAGTGATGACAGAATTAAATACATAATTAAGTACAAGAACTTTTAACATGTCCTTTCCACTTTCAAGTGTTCCATTTTGATACAGCCATTAGCAGTACACCAATACACCAGTACCACCAAATTTGTGAAGGTTTCAAAAGTTTGTAAAGTAATTTTTTTCTTGTTATATTTATAACTTTATAGAAACACTTTTCCTCTCTGAAGAGAAGCTATTTAACTGTGCACAAGTACAGACAGAATTGGCTTTTCCTCACTAGTTACATCTTACAATCCAGTTTTTCATTGCTGCTGGATGTTGGTAAATGTTTTCTCAGATCTCACTTATGCATCATTGCTCTCACGCCATCATCGAGATCTTTTTTTTTTTTTTTTAAATCAATCTTTAAGGTAAATTACTCTCAGTGCACAATGGCAGCCATCCCAGTATGTAAATTCATGTGCTAATTCACAACATATTTTCATTTCAACTTCTAAGCAAATGAGATTTTAATTGAAAATGAGATCTTCCATGGAGTCTCTCACTGGAGATATACGGCAGGGGAATGATACTTTTCACAGATTGTTTTAAGAGACAAGGAGACTTTTTTTTCTTCTTTCAAGCCATTTACAAAAAGATTGTATGTTTTATCAGCCCGCCGTTTCGCCACAACCTGCAGGTTAGTGAAAATGCACTGTGAAATTAACATTGTGCTTCAGCTCCTCGTCCGTATGAAGAGGCAGGCTATTAACATTTGTGTATTTTCATTATGTTAATGGTGTTAACACATGCCCACAGATTGCCACCAGTGGTGCAGTAATTTTGTCTTGCTGATCATAAAGTGTCCGAGTGGGTCATTTTGATTATGACACGCTAATTACATATTGCCTTTCTTCTCTGTGTATTCTTTCCCCCAAACTCAGAACAACCAAGAGTCTTTAATGGTAAGCTTTTATGTGTTGGGGAAAGAAAATAGCAGCAAAAAAGCTCTGCCTATGTTCCTGACGGCTATGTTGCATGCATGCTTCACTGCTTCCCTTTAAACTTCCTAAATTGTGTTTCACAATAAATAGATGCCCAAGCCTTTAACTGCCAGTATTAGATTAGATACCATTAGATGTAATAGAAATTCTCTTCCTGTAATATTTTCATAAGAGTTTGAGGCGTTTGATTAATCTGACCACATTTTATTGCATTAATGATTTTTTTTCCTTTCCACTCTGCTGTAAAGACATTGTATACAGCCTAATGCTGTTTTCTCTCTCCCCTCTCTGCTCACTCTCATTCATCCTCAGCCGTTATTGCAATGCATTGTTGATGAGGTGAGTCGGCGTCTTATGTGCTTTCACTCCTAAAGTCATTCCTAATGGAGTGGAAACCTTATATTTTGTTTCCTAATGAAGCACAGGAGTGGCAGACAGCTCCGCTTGGGCTGTCCTATGGCTGCCTGCAGGTTGAAGCCACCGGCCCGAGCCAAGTTGCTCTGAGGGAGCCAGCAGGGGATGTTGGGTCGCGGCAGCAGACAGGATACTCATGAAGTTATACATAGGCCGCAGCGAATCTGTGGACAAAAATCTAAAAATATGCAGTGGTGGAGGAAGTATTCAAATCTGTTACTTACACCTGCAGTGTGAAACTTTTGTCTCCCCCTTCTGGCAGTGAAAGTGATTACACAAACACTGTGGACTGGTGCTTGGGACGTATTAGCTTGCACCAAAGAAAGGTCTACCTTTGAGATTCATTGCCACCGATGTCAGAGGGGGTGGCTTTAGGTTACCCCCTGCTTTCATGGTGGTTGATCCTACTTTTGTCGTAGCTGTATCTAAAAGGAGTTGTAATTATGTATTCACCAGTGAGAGACCCGGTGTCCTGTCAGGCAGGGGGGTTAGGGTTAGGTTTCTCAAAATAGTTTTTAAAAAACCATTCAATACGCTAGCTAGCTCGCTAACATTATATAACACTCATAGCCTCAGAAAGTCCCAGGCTGGTATTCAGAAATGGTTACAAAAATATACAATAATGCATTATTTCAGTAGAGTAAATGTAATAGCTACAAAGCCTACTCCCAAATATTTTTCAAATACCCACATGTCCTTCTCTTCTTTCAGCGCTCTCCCACAAGGAAAAGCTACAGTAGTGCTTGTCCATGTTTGTCCTCACAGTCGATTGCTTTCTTTTTTGGAACGTAATCCTTCCTTTGAACATTGAGTTTCTTTTTAGCTGGAGCATCAGAAACTTTTCTTGGACGCTTGGGCTCTGCCATACTCCACATAAGCATTATGTGAACTTGTTTGAGTCCCCCACTCCAGCTTTAAGTAAATGTAGCAATGCAACAATTGAAAAATACTCCATTACAAATAAAAATCCTGCATTTAAAATGTAAGGATGTAAAATGTAATTGGAAATAATTTTAGCTATGTTATAAACTTTAGGTAGTTTGAACTGTAACAATGCATCATATTTTTTAAACTGATCATATGTTTCTTTAAGGAATAATCTGACATTTAGGGTAACACACTTGATGAGAAGAACGATATCCCTTTCATGTCTGTATAGTAAATTTGAAGCTGAAACCAGCTGTTGGTTAGCTTTTAGTTTAGCTTAGCATAACAACTGGAAACAAGGGGAAACAGCTAGCCTGCCTCTGTCTGAAGAAAACAAAATCAAACAAGCAGCACCTCTGAAGTTCGCTCATTAGCTTGTTTTATCATGTTTGTTTAATGTTGAAGTATAAAAATTACATGGTGCAGTTTTACAGTTTGTTTTGCACTGTAGTGTTTCTTGGCAGTCTGGCTCCTGCCTTTGGAGAGAGTCAGGCTGTTTTCTGTGTTTATGCTAAGCTAAGCTATCTTGCTGCTGGCTATAGGTTCATATTTAATGGACAAATATGAGCGTGGTACCAGACTTCTCATCTGCAAAGTAACTTGTAGCTATAGCTGTCAGATAAATGTAGTGGCGTAAAACATATTCTCAATCATGAATAAGGTGAATTAAAGTAGAAGTAGCATAAGATGGAAGTACTCAGGTAAGTACAATTATCCCTTAATTGTACTTAAGTACAGTATTCCGCCAGTATCTGTAGTTTCAACGCACAATCCAGCAGCATTTTTTAACAGCACATCAGTTTAAAAAACTGGCACTGTCGTTGCAACCAGTCTACCTATATCACAGTATTGCAGTGACATTTTCTGACTAAGATTATACACTTTTAATCAGCCAAGAATGTGAGGATTTTGATGGCCCTGTTCCCTGCTTAGAGCTCTGTTTAACCAAAATCTGAAGTGATAGGTCTTTGCACTGAGAGTCCATGGAAAGCATTCTGAGCTATTCTGAGCTGAGGTTTCACAGCAAGGTCACTTTTGAAACAAAATGTCTCCTCCGCTATGTAGGTCACAGCACATTCTGTTACTTTCTCCGAAACTTCCTTCCTTCCTTCCTTCCTGCCTCAGCTTATAATTAAACACACACAATTATCCCAAATTTAATGGGATTTCAGATCCAGGCTTTTATTTAAGAGGTAATGAATAATATTTTAATTGCATATGTAACTGTGAGATCGAAATGTGCTTCTCTCATCACGTGTAATTACTACGCCGCATTTTTCCACTGTGATATTCTGAGAATGCGATCAATAGCTGATGAGTGTCTTTTTTTTTTTCTTGTATTTTTAAGGTGACAGTTACTAGTGAAATTATCCGGCAGGGATAAGAGAAGGCATAAGCACACTTAAAACATATGGACAGTGTCCTATTGTTTATTGATGTCTGTAATTAATGATATAATACATGCCACTGAAGTAGTTTGACCTCTGAACCGATCATTATTCAGAGTGTAGCGACATCAATCAAACTGTGCTTTTCTCAGATCTATTTCTGTACACCCCCTCAGGGACAGACGGAGCACCCACTGTATCCTCATTTGTATTCAGCTGACCAAGGCCTTAGTATGAATGATTTAGAAGTCTGTATCAGACAAAGTCCAGATGAGAGGAAGTAATGTGAGATTTTACAAGCTGCTGCTATAGTTCATAAAGACTGCAGCGTCTGCTTCGCTGCCTCAAACTCCAAAAAAAGTAATTTTCTTTATAGGACTTTGGTGTATTTACTGATTCTTTTTCTCTCAATTCCTCCAAAGAAACAAAATGTATTTACTCGTCTTTGGGAGATGTAGTTTTTGGGGCCAGTAATGACAGGCTCAGTGGTGTTATTCACCCGCTCCACATCATAATGACCATATAAATGTCTGCCTTTTGGACTGAGTGCTGGCCAGATTGTTTGGCCTATCTGGAAGGAGCGACATGCATCGCTGCCCAGCCTGAGGTTTAGAGGTGGTGTTGATGTCCCATTTGACCAAGCATCCCAGGCTTTCCTCAGGATGGGTGTATTAGAATAAGTCATTCCATTGTTAATTTAAATGGCTTAATACATCACTCTGAGGTAACAGAGTGATGTGAGCAGCAGAGGGATAGAGTATGAGAGAGGGAGAGAGATGCCAAGGGGTGTTTCTTTAATATCAGATGAAATTGAATCCTGCATTACCTCACTTGTGCCGTTTCTGAAGCAGCTCCCAGGCTATTAATGGAAAGCTGTAACAGGATTGGTTCAGTCTTTCGGTTCTTTAATTTCACCGCAACTCCCAGATGTTAGGTCTTTGTCTCATTGCCGATCCCTGGCTGATCTATGGTGTTGTCTTTATCCTGCCTCCAGTCCATTGTGGCTGTGTGTTGTGTTATTGGGTCAGGTGAATCTATCAAGGACGGAGAGTTGGGCAGTTCACACACCAGGGGGATAATTACAGGGTGATTGGTGTCCTTACGCTCTCTGCTCTCACTATCTTTGTCTCCTCTCTGTTAGCCCTCACCCTTACATAAACGCACACAGCATGTCTGGAAGTCAACCAAAAATGCTGCTCAGTCCCAGGATCCCGGCCCTCTTAGCTGTTCGATCTCCGGGGCCCTTATTTGAACAGATGTGTTTGTTTGAAAGCAAACATGTGCACCATTGTTTACAGATGTTTGTGGACTTATTTACACTAGTGGATTGACTGCAACTTAGGAGACGGCAGACTTTAATTCTCCTCTACCACATCTACTGCTATTATTAACCAAACCTCCTCCCATAGATAATTTATCACGGTTACCTTCCAATCTCACACTTTTTCTGTTTCACTCAGCCCTGAATCCTCATCCTCACATCTACGTGTCCTTTCTGGGTCATAATGACATACTCACACAAGCTGCTGTTCAAGTTCACATAGAGGGAACACCAGTTGAATTAATTACTAGTTCCAGTTCCAAACCTTAAAGGAATCATTTGACATTTTGGGAAATACTCTTTCTTTTTCTTGCTGAGAGTTAGCTTAGAAGAGCGATACCATTCCCATGTCTGTCCTTTAAATATGAAGTTATTTGGGTGGGTGGGTGGGGAGTTATCTGCAGCTCATTATTAACCGGGCGCAGTGACTTGCTGGAGTGACTTTTTCCGCGTAAAACCACAATGTGTCATTTTTACACTTTGGTTTTTGTATGGAACAAACAAGGTGCTGGTAGACATATTATTTTAGCTGTGGACAGCTAAATTTCCTGCTTCCCGTTGGGAGACTCTCGATGGACCACTAAAGCTAAAGGTAGGCTTCTATGTGGTTGCTTTGCTAGCTTAGCCTACTTGTAGAAGTTAATTAGTGAACAAACACATAAAAAAACTTGCCTTGCAGGTTGTAGTGGTCTGTCAAGAGTCTCCTGTTTCCAGTCTTAATGCTAAGCTAAGTTAGCAGGCTGCTGGCTGTAGCATCATATTTACCATGTAGACATGAGAGGCATATCAATCTCCTCATCTCATTCTCTGCAAGAAGGCAGATAAGCCTATTTCCCAAAATGCCAGATTTCCAGTTCAAACTATATATATTTACGCCCAAACATGTTGGATATGCCTGTATTTCTGGGATGTGTTTGAAAGTTTGTAACCTTGAAAGTACAGTTTTTGGAGGGGGGCTTTTATTTGTTTGCTAGGGAAGGTTTTCCCCCAGTCCCTGGTGCTGACAAGTATTTTGCACACCCTCTCACCTGCATGTGATCTTGATGGAAATCTCTGGTCTTCTGTCCACACAGACACATACATGGAAAGAGAGGCCTAGCTATTTGCACTTCCTGACTTTGAAATCTGTCACCAGAGCAACAGTGGGCTGTTTCAGTACTCTGGACAGTTCCTCCGCAGAGAACCGCAGAGTGTTCAAACCCGAGGCTCTCACCTCACCCCAAAGTCTGGCTAGGGACACCAAGACCGAGTCCAACACTGAGATTTGCCACTTGCAGACTATGGTGTGTGCGGGTGTGTGTGTGTTTGTATGTATGTGTGTGTGCACAGATGAGTCCACTAAGTCACCCAGCCATTCCCCCACATTCGCATTTCATCCACCCAGAGCCATTCTATCTGTATGGAAATTTGGGCTCCACAGCTGGAATCCCACAAAGCACTGTCATCTACTAATAGTTATTATCTCTTTGGCCTGTTCCCTCACAAAAAGCCAGCAATACAAACACATCACATCTTTATGGTAATGTCCTACAATATAGCCCCAAGCTATGGTGCATAGACCTTTGTTATCATTACGATAATTCCTATTCTCACTTGACTCCTCATTACACCATTGAAACTGCTCGGGGTTGGATGTAGACAAATTCCTGCATCTTTCTTCATTACACTGTAGCATACATTATTGATCCACAAAACTTAAACTCTCTAAATACTCTCTAAACACAGTTGGTGATGATAGTTAAGCATAAGAGTTGTCATTATGAATTAGCATCAGTGAGGCCTGTGTATTTGGGCTTACTTAGTTTGTTGGTAGCCTGAAATAATAAGTCAAAATCATCATATGACTTTTGATTTATTTTTACAAAACTATTGTCCTAATGTATAATTACAAGCAAATTGTAAGAAAAACAAAATTACTTAACAGTTGTTCACAAAACTTTACTTAAAATCTTAACAAAATGAGTTATCATATTAGCCATATTCAAATAGTTTTGTTTGATCTAACGCAGTGTGAAACAGAGTTTATTTCATTTAACACAAGTTTGATTATTTAATATGTACATTTTTATACATTTATACACTACATTGTTATAAATTTTGACATTGGAAAAATATCATTGATGTGATATCAATTTAGCTAGTGGTAAATATGGCTTGATATGCCAGATATCAAATAAAAGCAATACTTCACAACAATTTTGTATTATGTTTCAACACAGGCTTTCCTCATCAGGATGAGGACTATCTTTTTTTTAATCAAATTCTTATTTTTTACATTAGTCATTAAGCACTACTTTGGGAGTATGCCACACTGTATTTCTCTACACATATTACTTGTGTATGTGACAAATAAACCTTTGTCATTTCAAGCAAGAGGTTTTCTTGTCAGGTTTTCCACAATCAAATCAACAGAAGTGCAAGTGATTTACTATACATGTGTGCCACGATGAGCTTAGGGTCAGCTCTGTATAAGAAGCAGACAGACATGGACCTTGCTGTTGCTGCTCGTGTCCTTGCATCTCTCCATGAATGCCCACACAAGGCCTGTGAATTGCACAAAAAAGTAATTGCGGAGTGATTGGCACAGCTTGTCCTGTGCAGCCTGCGTCCCACACTTGAAGGCGCTCCTCGGAGCATGCTCATTGTCACACAGCCTTTTAGCACCTTTGTTCCTCCCTTCCCCTAGGACCTCACAGCTCACCATTGGCAGATGAGTCCCTGTCTGTGACAAAAGGGTCCCTGCGCTCAGGCTCATTTGATGCAGTGATGAACCCCCCCCCCCCACACACACACACACACACACACACACACAAATATTGCACACCACCTCCTGCGAGAAGAAATGTTCCGTTTAGCGGTGGAAGATGTGGGGGGTCAGGACCCAGGGGTGAGCTTTTAAGAGACAAATAAACATCAGAGCAGGAGAGGAGTGATGTCTTGTTTACACATTAGCAACCATTTAGCAAGTCTCACTGTTTTCACTGCATCTCTCCGGTGACCTCGCAAACAGCTGATCTTTCTCTTTTGTTTTCTTCCCAGTTGAGAATCCACTCAGGATCAACACTATGGTCAACGGTGAATGATTTGAACAATCTTAAGCTGATCTTGATTAGGACCGGTGCTGCTATAACTGACAATAAGTCTGTTGAAATGAGTCATGCGTGATATCAAGTTTCTAATAAATGACTGTGACTCAACCAGTCAGAGAGAGTATATTGAGATCCAGAATAATTACCCAGCAGCACTGTTTTTTTCTTGTCATCAAACTATCTTTCCACATTTTGCTCTGCCCTTCCACTGTTCATTTCTGATTCCCAATCAGGCAAACACACACACACACACACACACACACACACACACATACACACACACACACTCACAAACTGCATCTTTCTAATACCATCTAATGAGGTGATGACCAACCACTTGTTATAATTGCTTCAGTCTCCTTTTAATTTTCAAGCTTATTAATCATATGTAGAGTTATTTAAGAATGCATAAATTAATCTTAGATTAAAAAGCCTATCAAAGCCTCAAAACAATTAAAGAGTAAGGTAAGATTTCCCCTGGGCTGGCACTTTTATTTTAATAGAGTGTTCAGGTGATTATCATACTTTGATGCAGCACTGTGATTAATGCAGACACACTTTTAAATGAGCCGTTCTCTATTGCACAAAAAGGTAAAATAAGCATGAGCCTGATAATGACCTTACTGACTTTTTCAGTTACTTTTCTCATTCCCTGCCTAGGAATGGTTGAAACACATTCATATTACAACACTTCTCATAGTGACCCTGTGAACATGTCACATTTTCACACATCTTTGTTGAGTCAGTGTTGGTTTTATTTGCAGTTTCTTGAAGAGCTAAACATTTTAGGTCATTTCATTCCACTTGGAGTTGTTCAGGCTGTCAGTAAAGCTTTGAATTTACCTGATAGCAACAATGACTTTTAATTAAGATGTTTATGTTGATGACAATGAGGTTTAATGGGCCATACCTGTTCAATGATGGATAGATGAGCAGATGGAAGATTGCTACTTTATTTAAATTTGGAGTTAGGACATGCCTTAAGTTGGACAACCTCTGTTCACTTACTGTAGAACTTTTGGTCTCACGCAAAATTCATTTTTATGTAAGCATGTTTTTGACATCAATCTCAGTTATAAAATGTGTTTAATCCCAAAATCAAATAGAATAAGATTGTAAAATAATGACCCAAGTAAAGAAGAAAATTACACTTTTAAGTCTTGTGAAAAGGTTTTCCATTTTCATTTTTTAAATAGGCTACACAAAAAAATGTGTAACTATTATTGTTGATATTGTTCATTAGCATTTTGAATTGAATTTAGGAGACCAGACGTTTTAATTATTATCATTTCCATATTACTCGATATGTAGGATATATGTAGGCCTATATTTTTGTCTGTATTCAAATTGTTCCTCTCTTAAAATGAGTGAACAATTATGGACAGAGTGTCGTTATTGCTGTACAGCTCTGTCCCACCGAAGTCGATAGGACCAACAGAAACGTGTCCTGTTACCTTCATCAATATTACATCAGTGCTTGGCCCCGCGCGTGTGCCAGATGAAGATGATTAACCCAAAGCTTTTTTTTAACTTTGAAAAGTTGAATGCCCGGCGCTTACGGCGCAAGGCTGTCCACGTCGATCCTCTGTCTGATCTTCTTTCTTTCGGCTCGGAGAAAAAAGCGCTGATCACAGAGAGTGACCTTTAGAGCAGCTGCTTATTGTCAAAACGCGTGTGGGCGACGCGTACATTGTAAGCATGTAAGCAATGAATCCGTGGGAACCGAGCACGTGTTGAAGGCCTTCACGTCCTATTCATCAGCGGGCCCCGAATGCGCGCACACAACAATGTGTCGGTGGGTCCCTGCTGTTTTTAGCGCAACACCAAACCCCTCTGCAGCCTCCTCTGTGCATAATGTCAATAACACTGACTTTTTTTCCCGCAGGGAAGTGCAAAATAATTAATTAAATGCATTATGGTCGGCGCAATAGGCCACAGAGTGATGAAATATTAATGTGGATGTTTTCTTTTTTGATTTAGAAAACACGGACCTATAGGCTGCATTAAACAACATGTTTAGGTTTTTGATTCCCCCCCTTTTTTAGACAACACTTTATCCAGATGTAGACTTGCAGGCAGATATATGACCAAACACTCAAACCGAACCTGCTCCATTGGTCATGAATCCATAGTTAATGCAGACTGCCTGTGTGAATGGGAGTGCCTTTGCCACAAGTTTTGCCGTCACTTGATTGCTGTCGGTGTCGTAGAGGGGGGCTGTACTACAGTCTGCCTGCCATGTGGACACTGCTGCTGCTGCTGGCTCAACACAAACCATCAGCACACACCGACAGCGGAGCAGAGAGAGAGAGGGGAGGACAGTGAGCACGAGGGAGGCGGTGCTGCACGGACGACTGCGTCCCGCTCCTAAAGCAAACATTCTCACATACTCCGACACAGACTAGACTTCGTAAATCGCTCCGACTTTCGCTTGTTCACAGCTTTCTCGTTCACGACGGAGGGAAGCTGCGCGCTCATTAAAGGTGAGTTTTGGAAACCGCTTTCGACAGTAGGCTATGATGCAGTCTGTGTTGTAGACTGTGTTTGTGTAATGACTTCAATCCAACTATTACAATGTTAATACGCCCAAACTGATGTTAAAATCCCAACATGAAATTATTCAGAATTGAAACCTGCGGACAAAAAAAAAGCTGAAGTTGCAGGAAAAACAAATTAATTTAAGTGAAGTTTTAAGTGAGATGAATATATCATTTGAACATGAACTTTAGTTTATGTCACAACATATTGCTTATTTTAAAGGCCTTCCTTTATTCCTAAGCGTTGGCCGTGCAACTTTCATTAGAATGAAGGCCTGTAATTGCCTGTCCTCTCTGTTTCTATGTTTAGCAGACTGAACTGCCATGCTGCGAAATCAAATTAACTAAATGGCTTATTTTAAACCTCTACTTGAAACTCTCATATTAATTTCAAACGTCGTCTCTGCAGCTTCCAGCCCTCCAAGGATGGACTCCATACCTGCGGGGCG
Source organism: Micropterus dolomieu (assembly GCF_021292245.1). NCBI lineage: Eukaryota > Metazoa > Chordata > Actinopteri > Centrarchiformes > Centrarchidae > Micropterus > Micropterus dolomieu. The sequence continues at coordinate 15,451,033 of NC_060171.1, read as the reverse complement.
AGACTCCAGCTCCTCGCCAAGCTCCAAACAAGAACTTTCCTACCCGGGCACCAAGAACCTGAAACCCAACCAGGTCGGAGAGACGGTGTTGTACGGAATACCGATCGTTTCTTTGGTGATAGATGGCCAGGAGAGACTTTGCCTTGCACAGATATCTAACACCCTATTGAAACATTACAGCTATAACGAGATACACAACCGACGTGTGGCGCTGGGAATCACCTGCGTCCAGTGCACTCCTGTCCAGCTGGAGATCCTGCGGAGAGCCGGGGCAATGCCAATCTCCTCCAGGCGCTGCGGGATGATCACTAAGCGCGAGGCAGAGAGACTTTGTAAGTCATTCCTAGGAGCTCATTCGCCTCCTAAACTTCCAGAAAATTTTTCTTTTGATGTGTCCCACGAATGTGCCTGGGGGAGTCGAGGCAACTTCATCCCGGCCAGATACAACAGCTCAAGGGCCAAGTGCATCAAGTGCTCCTATTGCAACATGTATTTTTCTCCGAATAAATTCATATTTCATTCGCATCGCACGCCAGAGTCCAAGTACACGCAGCCAGATGCAGCTAATTTTAATTCTTGGAGGCGGCATCTCAAATTAACCGATAAAAACGGCCAGATAGATGTATTACACGCATGGGAAGATGTGAAGGCCATGTTCAACGGGGGCAGTCGCAAGAGGACGCTGCCAGGCTGTGGTTCAGGGTCCAGCTCTCCTTTAAAACCACAAGGAACCAACCGTCCCCGAGAGTCACCCGAAGTACCTGCAAAAATCATCGGCTGCGAGGACAACCGGGACGGCATGACGAGCACGCGCAGCTACCCAGTCATCCCCGTGCCCAGTAAAGGCTTTGGGATGCTGCAAAAGATCCCACCGCCGCTCTTTCCTCATCCTTACGGGTTCCCAGCCTTCGGCCTGTGCCAGAAGAAAGACGACAGTATGATGGGAGAGCAAAGTAAAGCGGGCCTTCCGGGTGTCCTGTGGCCTGGTACCAAGGACAGCGCCTATCACTCCTTCCCCATGTTCTGGCCCGCGGCGGGCGCTCTGCCCATGCCTCCGTACCCCCAGACTCAGCACAAACCCCCACCAGAGCTGCTGTGTCCTCCTAGACAGACTGACATGGACATATCTGAGCACAGCGACCGGAGCACCAACACGTCAAAAGACAGCATGGTCGAAAACGACCGGTGCTCCAGCACTCAGTCCACGCGCAACGAAGACGACAAGTCTGGGGACGAGGCGAGGCCGCTGGAGGGGATGACCCTTGTGCCCCGGAAAATCAGCTACGTCTCCGCGTTCAGACCCGTTATTAAAGACGCTGACTGCATCGCCAAGCTGTACGGCAACAGGGGTGCTTACAACGGGTGTCGCACCGGCTATTTATCGCCCGATTTTTTAAGTGAGAGCTCAAGCTACCGGTCCATGTCCCCCTGCGTGGACAGTGAGGGCGAGCCGGACGTGGATGTGGAGACAAATAAAACACCGGAGGAGGAGGAGGACTCCCGGCCTCTGTCCTCGGTGTGTCCCCGGACTCCTCCCGACTTGGCTCCTCACAGTGTTTCACCAAACGATTCAGACTCCAAGGGCATGCAGGAGAGCAGTCTGGTTGACTCCCAGAAAATGAGCCTACTCGTGGCCCAGTCCTCTGAAAGAGAACTGCAGAACAAGCAGTTATCAGAGACCCACATAGCTGCGTCTTTTACAGAAGTGAGTGACTTATAACTGAGAAACGCTGGCGAATAATAGCCTACAAGCTGTAATATTTCACTAAAGGTTTCTGCAACTGGGTTTCTTTCCTTGACCTGTGTGTATTTTTAAACAGATAAATCTCTGTGTTCTTGTGGGAGAATTTGTCATTTATGTTAAACAATGTAACAGCAGCAACAAACAGCATGTCCTCGATATTTAGGGGAAAACACAAATCCTTTAAATAAAAATATATACACTTCAAATTAGAGTATATTTTTTAATTATTAATGTAAGATTTTATTTTAATTTATTGTAATTCTCTACGGAATAAGCTCAAAGAAGTGGTGGTTTTTTCTTCTTTAGGTGTACACACCGGAGAGGGGTGAGCTGCAACAAAGGAGCAGTCCGTATCAGTTCAGACCTGCGAATTACCAGAGTGGAGTACTTACTACAAATGGTTCGACATTCTTTTCTGCTTTTGTTAAAACATTTAGTTGTAAAAATAAATAAATAAAATCGAAAGTGGGGTGAAAATTACATTGATTTATTTTCTCTTAAGATGAGAGTGCAAGTAAAGAAGAGCCGTCTTCCACAGTGGAGGAAATCGAAACGAAATCTTTTAATGAACAAAGCAGCGAGGAGAACCAGAGAGAGGGTAAGTTACACCGAGGTCAGCGAATAGGATTTTTTTGGTGTGTGTGTGTTATAAGCGCTGATTTACGAGATAGGCCTACGGGTGTACTTTTTTTTCTTTCTTTTTTTTGCTGATAGAAGAATATCATTTATTTTGTGTGTGTTCAGGCGAGGACGCCCCAGCCAGAGCTCTGCCAGCACAAAGAGCCATAGAAAGTCTGGCAAAAGGTAAGACGGTGTCTTACTGTTAGATAAAGTGATTGACAGATAACAAGCCTCTTCAAAAACATATCTAATACTAATACAATCAGACCATACAACAATTCACATTTTGTTTCTTACTGAATTTAAACTAAATGAGACAATGTCTCATTCAATTTGCTTTTATTTTTTTCTGGTTTTACCTTGAAGCAGACTCTTTGGTAAATGTTCCAAAAACACATAAGGGACGAATTTCTTTTTATACTGCTGGCCCAGGAAGACCTGCACTGAATTGTCAGTGTAAATGATGATCATCACTGTCATTAAAAATAGAAAACTGTCCTAGAAGGAAGCTGACACAAAAGCCTGTACCTTTCCTTCTCAAACATCCTCTATTTCTGTCTGCTTTTTTAGAGGAACTACAGAAGCAGCTGTTAGAGCAAGTTGAGCTGAGGAAAAAGCTGGAACGTGAATTTCAAAACTTGAAAGGTAAGCTAAATTCTGCAGCAGTGCTACTGCCACTGTTTTGGCTTTTAGCACTGTAGTAGTGATTTCATAGACAGAGGCTCAAAAGTCTTTCTGGTGCATGTTAAGTGTTCCTCTTCTTTCGTGGTTGTGATTCAGGCCAAAACATGACCCTTCCCATGTCATGACCAAGTCCACCTACAACAGCAGCATGCATGTGCTTTCTCTGTGGAGCAGAAATCTGTTAAAGGACACCATTCTTCCAGAAATGCTAAGTGGTTCAGGGGCACGCTTCCCTGGGAAGAGGTGTTTTGAAAACCCCTTTTAACACAGATTTGAGAGGATTACAATTTTAACCTCTCCAAAAACACCCATGCATCTTTAGAAAATTGTTCTCTAGGGAGAAAAGTGGAATTGCAGATGTTTTGGGGCTCCGTTTAATTGACAGAAATATTTACATAGTGATATAATTTATATACTAAATTTATATGGAATATATAATTTTAAAAAAGGTTTAAAACATATCAAAATGTTTAACTATGTAGTAGCTGAGGAAATTGTCAGTTTTACTAAATTTAAATATCAGAATTGATATTAAGCTGTTCTGAACGGCAACACAATGAAAAATGTTTTTCAGCAATAACCTCCAGACTGGTGCTGTAAAAATCAAAATTCTTAATATTAAACTGTATCCATGTCCAGAAGAAGCAGCTGGCTCTATGGAGTGCATCATTTGAACTGCAGAGCAAAAGACCACTCACATTCTGACTGCTGCTGTATTTTTAACTGACAATAACTCCTCCACCTTGCCTCCAAATCGTTTAAAAACGTCTCACCCACTCAACTCTTTTCACACTCGGTTTTGCTTGAAAGCTATTTGAGAATCTCATATTAAAATGGAGAATAGATGCGCTTGACATAACTGTTCTGTAAGAGCAGCACTCAGTGAAAAACTAATCAACAGTAGGCCTACATCCTAAAAATCTGAAAGATGTGTGAAATTTCATTTAATTGTGCAAAGTCTTAGATATCCAAAAGGGGGAAAAACAAGGACTCATGTATGTAATTTATAAAGTATGTATCTTTACATTACTAGACCATATAATCCAGATCAATCTTCATCAGTTATGGGTGTATATCAGCATCATACATCTACTGTACTGTGGTTATACAAATAGATACTAATAATTTTACCAGAAAAAATATCTCAAATTGACCTGTTGTGCAATGTCACATATGTCAATGTAGGACATCTTAGAAATTAATTTAGAACTATTAAACCAATGTAAAGTCTGCACATCATTGGGATCTCTATAAATGCACATTAGGACAAAATTATTTAACACACTCTTTAACTTGACACCTGCCATCAGTTCCCAGTGATGCCTCTTACTTAAAGCTGAATTCACTTAAAGCTGTGTGGTGGACATTACTTTTACAATTTACAATTACAATAAAAATGCATTTATTGTATTTAGATACTGCTATTAGGAGTCTGATGAACATAAAGTATATTGTGACAACACAGAGCAACTGGTTTATCTGTAGAATTAGATGCCTCTGTTCTACATTTATCACACATTTTTTATTTGACTTGAGACACTCTCAATTGCCAATAAAATGGGATGGTAAATTATTAAGTCTAATCTTAGTCTGCAAACAAGACACAATTGAAATACTGAACAGGTCCTGACAAAGGGCATATTCAGATTTTTCGTAGGTAGTTTAGTTTCAATTAAAAGCGATTTAAAAAAAAAAACAAATTTCCATTTACACTATAATTTAAACTCATCCAATTTTTCTGAAAACTAGCAATGAGAAATAGGCTATAAATTTACACTGAAGTATTTAAATGCAAACGCTAATTTCTAATGTCCAAAATAAAACATAAATGTAGGTATTTCCACACCATAGCATGACATAGTGTTTGCTATAATTAAGAGCTTTGGAGTTGTGGTTTGTCCATGATGTCGGTAGGCTGCCTGATTTGTACCTTTAGCTTGAGAACAGCGCCCTCTAGAGGTTGGTTGAATCTTTGGACAGCACCAGTTTAAAGCATTTAAGTGTTAACAATATCCTAATCCACTCTGTTTATTTTTATGCTCAAGTGAATATTTATGACAAATGTCAGAGCAACAAACTTGTGAATTAAATTTTATTTAAATTATTAAAAATAAAGTATTATCAATATTTTTTTTGGGGGGGTGGGGGGGGACCTGGCAAATTAAGCTTTTTAAATTGTGAAATTAAGTTTTTATTGATACTGAATGTGGCCACATCGCTGACTCAAATCTATGTCATTTCTATGTCAATCTGTCATTTTTTCCTCAGATAATTTTCATGATCAAATGAAAAGGGAACTTTCCTACAGGGAGGAGATGGTGCAGCAGCTTCACATCGTCCGAGGTGAGACAAATAAAGCAAAGGGAGCAGACACAGCAGCGCTGCGACATGCCTTCATTGTCTACCGTGGGTTTACAGATTTACTGACATTTTTACCTAAGTGACTGGTGATGCTCCAAATCGTCTGTGCATACAGCAGATCAAGGATCCTTTGTCTGGGTTGTTTGGCGGCTATCCTTCACGGTTTTAATTTGCAGAGTTGCCTGTTAAATTCAGTGAATCACTTGCAAGTTTCAAATTTGACCTGATTATTCCCACCATTTTTTGTGATTAATTGATTAATTTCCTCATATAAATTAAACACAGGCATGGGACTGTGAAATTTTAAATTACAAATAAACATAAGATTTCTTTCCACAGGGTTAGGGGGTTAAATTGATCAGTGTTCAGTGTAAATCTTGCATGCTTTTTATGTCTGGGTTATCCTTTATGCTATTCAGCAGAAGTCTATAACTGGCCTAATTGTCAAGTGGAATAGCTGCCAGGATTATGTCCAGCCTATATAGGCGCAATATTCGTATTGTACAGGCTATATCGTTTCGTATAAAACCGATTAACACTCACGTGCACGTACACTATTGATTGTTTATCTCCTTCTTCATAGAAGCTCACGACGCTTTACATCATTTCTCGTGCAAGATGTTGACTCCTCGCCACTGCACCGGATCCTGCTCCTTCAAATCTCCTCTGCTACCACCCTGAAAACAGATTACTACACATGTAGGCTATATATGACAGAGAAACAAAGGACACATCGACAGCTTCTGTCAAATCACGGAAAGCTTTTAGGGACACTGAGGAATCACGTTGGAAGAGGACTAAGTTGTAATTTACTTGTAATATTTTAAAATGTGTATCTCCAACCTCAGCATTTATGTAACCATCTTGCATACGGTGTAATTTGTTTTACTGAAATGATACCATTGATGATATTTATTATTTGTGGCAAAGTGCAATGACAATGTATGTATGTTGTGATAGTTAGCTAGGCCTATAGGTTGTTATTTCGTTGGGTTTTTTTCTTGTCAGTAATAGCAGCTTTGATTAGCCAATCCATTGCTCTTCATCCTCTCAGTATTGTGACTTAGCCTACTACTTTGTTGACTTTTGCTGTGTTCTTCTTCTTTGCAGGCCAATAGCTTACTTTGGATGTTATGCACTTTAAACAAGTGGTGGGAATTACCATAAAAAGCTTGTGCATTGAAATAGGCCTACAATATAATTATTTGTAGCGGTCAAACCATGCCTATTTGTTTTTGAAGACTTAAAAACAGAAGTTAGTAGGCTAAATTAGTACACCGGCGACCTTGTAAGTAGCGACATATTCTATTAAGAGTAGACTATTAGTTCATGTAATATTTGTTTTCATCTCTAATTAATAAATCATTTTATCAAATGAAATGTGGATTCTTCATGCACAATTCCCTTCTTATGAATTATATTTAACTTTTTAATTTTACCCATTTATCGGAGAAGCAAGTAATTAGTTCAGCCTTTGAATTTATGTGAGTGCAACTTTCACTTTTATGTGTGTTGGATTGCTGGTGTTGTATGTTCTACGTTGGATTTGCGCCAAAAAGAAGAAGAAGATATCCATGAGGGGTAAAAACTTAAGTTAGCCTAGTTTCATGGGCTGCACCATACTAATAAAAATGCAACTAAAGATTAAATTCATTGTGTGATTAATAGATTGATTGTTTGGACTATAGACTGTCATAAATAGTGGGAAATAGTCCAACACAAGTTCCCAGAGCCCAAGGTGACATCTTCAAACAGTTTTTGTCGGAATAACAGTCCAAAACACAAATAGTCTACATTTAATATTCAGAGGCTCAGAGGTAGCCTATAGGCTAAAACAGAGAAAATCAGCAAATCCTGACATTTAAGGAGCCAGCAAATGTTTGCTATGTGTGTTTGATATTCATAATAGTTATCTCATAGCCATTTTTGTTCGATCGATCAATCGTTGAATCTCTTGATAAAATAGGCTTTTTTAAAGGAAAAAAACTCACCTCGAGCATACATAGGCCTAACCAGTCCGTTATTTTTTGTAGGCCTATTTGTGTACTAGAAAAACGAAAATCTCTCAAGCAAATGAAATGGGAGATTATAGAGATAAAAGGCATATGATCTCCAACTACCCTGTTGTTTTCTATGATACGGCACCGCCCCCTGCTGTCTGCTGCGAAGACTATTTGGAATTGACTCTGTCCGCGTTATTTTCCCCCACCCGTTTTGCGTCAAGTCCCGCCTTTACTGTGCTGTGATTGGCTAGGGTGCTAGCAGAGGATGGTAGAGATCCTATAGGCGCTCCCTCGCTAGTGACTTATTGCATTGGGTTTCTGCTCGGTCTTTGTTACGAAATAGGAAAGATCTGATTAGTTAATTAACCCCACTGACAGTAATATTTCTGAGGGGCACAAGCAACAAGGTTATGTGTATATGGGTAACAAGCATAGTATTTTCCCTAAAACAAGATAAAATAACAAATGTTATTTTAACTGAAATAGGCCTACTTTCATTTTAAATAGTTTGCCTGTTTAGATATCTGATACCGTTCTCTAACCCTTTGTTTTCTCGAGGGAAACAAGATGGCAGAGTGGTGCACAGAGAACAACCTACTGCTCAACGTCATCAAAATCATGTATGAGGAAAATGAGGAAAAGACACACAGTTTGTATATAGAGCTGAGGTGGAGCAGATTAATAGTTTAAGATTCTTCAGTATCACTGAGAACCTGATATGGTCATCTCACATCTCTACGCATGTATTGTATTGTATTAAAGAAACTTAAGAAGGTAAAATTCTCGGGCCAAGCTCTGGCAAGAACTAGGCCTACAGAAATATTTGCTGTTGTACCACCAGACTTCACAGCAGCTTCTTCCCTAAGGCTGTGTCATCCTTAATTCATCCTCAGAACTCCACCATGTAGTCTAAAATAGATCATGGGCACAATAATAATAATAATAATAATAATGACGTTTGTTTTTGTGAGGAGCATAAAGGGAACTACAACGTATTTTCTTTATACAACCCTGTGTTAGAAAATAATAAATCTACCTTGAAGCCTACTTAATATGTACATTGAATAAAGTTATGGTTATGAATACATGATTTGCTGAGTAGCAAATGGTCTACCGTTAAACGTAGAGTTAAATTGAGTTGCATTCCCTTTGTAGGCTACATCTAAGTTAAAATATAATATATGTTCGTATTATTGGCGGGCGGGACTTGAAAAAATTCGACCGCTAACCAGCATCCAATCACAAGGACGCGTCGAAACAGAGGATTAGCCAATCACAGCACAGCAGGGCGGGACTTGACACAAGACGGGTGTGGGGGGGGAATAACGCGCTCTGTCCCTTGAGAATGACTGTTGCGCCTGCGCACCTAATGTAACAAGATGGCGGAGAGTGCGGAACTGAAGGTAAAGCGAGCCCCTACATTAGCTTGACAAATAGACGTTTCACACAGTGAGATTTGCATTTCAAATCCTAGAACCATTGTTACTTGACAGTAGAGACCCAATGAGTGTCGTTATCAAAGCATATAATACAAAAAACAGCAGAGCAGTGGAGACAGGACAAATGTTAGCTGGCTAGCTAGCTAGCTCGCTAGCATTAGCTTTGTTATTGTTGCCGACGTTACGTTAGGCTGCCTCTGCTGTGCGGCTCACCTGAAGATAAGGCCACACATCGCTTTTAGTAAAATATGAACACCACATTCAGGTCACTGTTTTGAACCAAACGGCACTGGAGTGTTAGCTACCTGACAGTAATACTAGTTCACCGGGTGAACTGCAATGTCTGTTTAAAAAATTGGATCTGTCTATTCCCTGGTAGGCAAGCGCAGTTTAGCTTCCATTAGCGTTATTTCTGATTAACGTTAGCTGTGATGGTGACGTTAATCCACGAAATAACGTCACTATTCACAGCCTGGTTAGCTTTAATGATACTCAAGTTGGCGATTATTGTTCAAACACACAAAATAAAGTAAATACGGTAACAAAGTTTTGTTTCAGTCATATCACCAGCATCATACAAGCGCTGTAAGCTAGTTTATGCTAAATCTACGCTGCCTCCTTCCACCTTCTGCTCTTATTGTTGGTAATTACTAATTAATTGACAGAAAACACTCATGATACGATTGTAGTTTTGATCTGCTCATTGAATCTCTGCATTGTTGACACTCATTATTGTTTCTATACAGTATAAACAAATTTGGGTGTTGTACGGTATTTAACATATACTCAGCAACTCTTAGCTCAACTATTGATTATAGTATATGGTGATATGCCCCACAACATTTATTTTAACAGGCCAGATTTTAAGGTTCATGACGATGTTTACAAACACCTTATGCAGGACCACGTTGAGTGCTAATTGAGCTCGTCAATTAACAGACAGATGACCTTGATTATCAGAGTGGATAGCCGATTACATTTGCATATTGCAAGTTGTCTTTTTATTACGATAATAAAACGTAACATAATACAATGGACTTTCAAAAAACTCTACCTTTGAAAATGTAATTTTGTCACAGAGGTGTTGATCCAATTTCATGGTAATTGATAAGATTTGTGGTGTTGCTTTATTTGACTGCATTACACTGTAGGGAGAAAAAATGTATCTGTTAGATTGTATTATGTTGTAAGAAGCTTCTGTTTTGACTTCTACAACAAGATGACGGGGGGAGGGGAGCATATTGTACTATACTATACTGTTATTCACAACTAATCACAAACTACTTTCTGAGTTGAATTAACGCCCCTGTAACACTGTCTCAAGCAAAAGTCTCTGGTGTATTGGATTCCATTCATTTTTTACAGATACTCAACTCATGTTGTTGTTTCCACAACCGGCATAATCACAGTGATCCCCTTAATCATTTTGTATTAAAGACTTGAATAAATGTAAAAAATGTGCTGGCTTTGCCAATCAGTGCCCCTGACTGAGGCCAACTGTATATGTGACAATAAAAGTATTTTATTTGGTTTTATTTGGTTATGATTTTTAAATGGTAAAGTCTGAAGTCAAAAAGAGATAAGAAAACTTGTTTCTTTACATCAGAATAGGAAACTGTGTTTTTATAAGGGTGTAATAGACCATTTCCCATTTTTCACCAGCAAATGGTAATGAGCCTTCGAGTTTCGGAGCTCCAAGTGTTGTTGGGGTATGCGGGACGGAATAAGCACGGGCGCAAACACGAACTTTTGACCAAAGCTCTCCACCTACTCAAGGCTGGTTGCAGTCCTGCAGTGCAGATGAAGATCAAAGAGCTCTATAGACGGCGCTTCCCAACCAAAATGGTTTCACCAGTGGACCTGGCTCTGCCTGTTCACTCTGCCTCCAGTCTCCCTGCTGGCCTCGCACAACTGGGATTTGACAGCCACGGTTCCCCTTCGCCTCTGCTGCCTGTTTCTTTACTCGGGCCTAAGCATGAGTTGAGTCTGCCTCACCTCCCCTCCGCCCTGCACCCTGTACACCCTGATGTCAAGCTCCAGAGATTGCCATTCTACGACGTGCTGGATGAGCTTATTAAGCCAACCAGCCTGGGTGAGTTCACCACTTCCTGCTCACCTGTGTAGTGATAACACTTTACCCACATGTGGATACTGATAGAGTACTGTAGAGTACCACATATAGATAGGTGACAAATTAAAGGAAAAATCAACATGAATTGTCTTTTAGAGTCAGGCCACAACGAGCCTCCAGAACAGCTTCAGTTCTTCTTGCCATATCTGTGGAACTCTATTGAAGGGATGAACACCATTCCTCCACAAGATATTTATTGTTTTATTTCAGGTTTTTTTAGGTGATCATATTGAGATTAAGATCTAATTTGCCTGAGACCTGAGTATGGCAGATGGAAAGAAAAAACAAACATAGCAAGACATAACAAAAGGAAATATAGCATAAGAGACAGTCATCACTAAATAGATTTGAAGATGAAAGTTTATTTTACATCATTTGGTCATATGGTGATGGTGGTGAAGAGCATTGCCTTACATGTTGGTCCAAAATCTTCCATAGGTGTTAGCCGTGGCATTTAATTCATCATTTTTATACTCACCAAACAACTCCGTGAGTCCTAGTGGATGATTTCTCCACTCTTTTATTCAGGTTTTTCCTTTAATGTGTCCCTCATATGTATATCGGAACCATGACCTGCTTGGTGAAAGTTCACTATGAGTTGATACTGGTTCCTAGTCATTTGTGTAAGTTTCCCCCTCTTGACTGTCATGTTCTGTTCCTCGTTTCTTTTCCTAGCTTCAGACAACAGTCAACGGTTCCAGGAAGCATGTTATGCCTTCGCATTAACACCACAGCAAGTTCAGCAGATCAGCAGCTCCATGTAAGTGAGAAAGTTCTATGCTGCACACGATCAAGTTGAAGTTGTCAAAGAGATGAGAGAGAAGAAGAAAGAATACTGTGAAAGCATTGTAACGACCAAAACATTTTTTAAGTTCACCTGTACATGACATGGAGAGCATTTGATATATGTGACGGCAAGCAATTGGAGTAAACTGAGTTGTTTATCAAACTGTGTGTTAAACTGTTTTGACCAACCTGACCTGTCTTCCCTTTTTATTCTTCAGGGACATATCTGGGACCAAATGTGACTTTGCTGTTCAAGTCCAGTTAAGGTATGTCTAACATACTTTTCCTGACATCATAGAAATGTCTACTTTAAATCAAGAATTATAAATGCACTTAGTGAATAGTGGTTCTGTGTTTAGCTTCTCTCAGTTTGAAGCAACCAGAAATAGCCATGTCACTTGTATAGTTTTGTTATTTCTGTCTTTCTTTAGTCTTAAAATATAACTGCACAGTGTAGACCGATCTTAGTGGCTCAAATCTTATTATTATTTTTAATCTAACTGTAATAAGTGATGATAAATGACAAAGATAGGAATCAAGATTAGTTACCATGAAAACAGGTTATGAATTGTGGAAAGAAAGCTGCAGCGGACGCTTGTCTTCTAGATGCACACGCTCTATTATTCACAATGAGCTGGAGCCATTTTTTTGTACAAACAATACACAAATGTAGACATGTGTTACTGAGCAGTACAGGTGCACAACGTGCAGTATTGGCAAAACCTTTATTCAAAGCAGTGGTGTAATTTTTACCAAAATGCTTAAAGATTTGTTTGCAGTTCAATTCCAGGGGTATACTTCATGACATAAAGAAATGAATTTTTTCTTAGTTGTACAATTAAATATTTACTGTATGGCCATCCTTTAAGAAGTGCTCTCCTATATCATAGATGGAGATGGCTGTACTTGACACAACTGAAATGGTAAAATAAGCAAGCAAGCCAACCTTTTTTGTGAAAGTGGCAACTGAACAGCATTTGACTTTATCGCTTCTGTAATTTCACTTCTTCATTTTCAGATTTTGTTTATCAGAGACAAGCTGTCCTCAGGAGGATCATTTCCCCCCTAATCTGTGTGTCAAGGTGAACGGCAAACCCTGTAATCTCCCGGTGAGTTCAGACAGTTTGTTGTCACATTTTCCGTGTACCACACCGCAAGTTGCTCAGAAACAAATTGCTGATGTTTGATGTTTTGGGTGCAGGGATATCTTCCTCCAACCAAAAACGGAGTTGAACCAAAAAGGCCCAGTCGCCCCATCAACATAACCTCTCTTGTCCGACTGTCCACCACAGTTCCCAACACAATTGTGGTGTCGTGGACTTCTGAAATTGGGAGGGTAAGAAGATCCACGCAAAGCTTTATGAATCAAGTGTCAGTCACTTCAGTGTGACTTGTTTTGCTCAATGTTTTTTTAAATATTTGTTTTGTCAGAGTTTTTCCATGGCTGTTTATTTGGTACGACAGCAGTCGTCTGCAGTGTTGCTGCAAAGACTACGGGCTAAAGGAATTAGGAACCCCGATCACTCAAGAGCTCTGAGTAAGTTGCTACTTACTTTTGTAGTAAAAACAATGTGTTGCCACTACAATCTGAAAGGCAGTAGGAAATTAAAAAAGACCACATGAATTGACTTCTTTCATATAGTGACTTCTATAAATAACTTCTGCCAAAAAAAACGATTCTTTCAAAAGTTCCTTTGCTCCTTATGTAAACACATAAAACTTTTCCTCTGTCATATTTTTTAAGTATGTGGCATCCCAGTGTGATGTTTCTCTACATCCTTGTGTATTAATTAAGGATTACATGAGTTTCAGCATATGACACACTTGGATTCAGCAGTCGTTATTCTTGTATTTAATCTTTGTGTTTTTCTTTTTCTTTCACAGTTAAAGAGAAATTAACAGCTGATCCAGAGAGTGAGATTGCCACCACCAGTCTACGAGTCTCTCTCCTGTGTCCTGTAAATACTTCACTACACTGCTTAATTTAAAAAAAACTGGTAGCCTGCAGAGTTATCTGTAGAACCACTTAGTCGACAAGAAATGAATTGACAATTGTAATTACATAGTGATTTTTTTAAAAGTAGTTAAGAACTGTATTTTTTTATTTAGACAAAAAGTACTTCTCCATCTGCTATATGCTCAGAGCACAGTTTCTTTGTCGTACAATATTTTGTCATTTTTAAACTAACTGGTACGGTATTCAATGTGGTACTGAGAAGTGTCATTTATTTTGTGGGTTTTTTGTTTTGTGTCAAAGCTGGGGAAGATGAGGCTGACAATCCCTTGCAGAGCGATGACATGCTCTCACCTTCAGTGCTTCGATGCTACACTTTATATCCAAATGAATGAGAAGAAGCCGACCTGGGTGTGTCCAGTCTGTGACAAGAAGGCTCCGTATGAGCACCTCATTATTGACGGGTGAGCACAATTCTGCTTCATCTGGTGCGAAGCAGTATATTATGGGTCCACTGTGATGGTTGAGACCTGGTGATTTTTGAGGAGCGTAAAATAATTAAAATAATACAAAAAGAGAGAGAGGTTCCTTCTTTGTGGTATTATAAAGCACTGTGTTTCCAAACACATGCCTCTATAGCTTAAATTGACCTTCCAGCATCATATTTCATCTTTTTATTTGTAGCTGAAGCTGTTTTTGTCTGAATGCCAGAATAGGAATTGTAGCTTTAAAAAGTGCCAATACAGTGTTTTCAAAATATAGGTTTTAAGGCTATGAAGTGCTAAAGTTTATGTAATTCTGTTTGCGAAATTGCCAAACTGTATTGAAATGTCATGTTGTTTTCACAGGTTGTTTATGGAAATCTTGAATAGCTGTTCTGACTGTGATGAAATCCAGTTCAAAGAAGACGGAAACTGGGCCCCCATGAGGTCAAAGAAAGAGGTGCAGGAGGTGTCTGCTTCGTACAATGGTGTAGACAGCGGTAAGTAGCTTGCATGTTTCAGATTCTTTAAACGTAGTCTTCATTGTGATCTGTGAGCATGGTGTGATTAAACTTGTTTCTTTGTAGATTCGTCTCGGACAGAAATGCATGAGCAGAAACGGGGATCAGCTAATGACAACAGCAGAAAAGTTGATGTGATTGACTTGACGTTGGATAGCTCCTCGGAGGATGAGCTAGATGACGAGCCTCCGCCTAAAAGGGTCTGTCCATCGCTGTCACCTGTCTCTCCGCCCCCGAACAAGGGGTGAGTCTCCAAACAAACAAACAATACAATGAGATTACCATAAACACATTTGTTTTCGGGATCTTTGCGCTCAGCTCTGTCGTGTTACTTCTTTTATCACTAACTTGACGTGGCGTTGTTTCCTCTCAGAGTACTGAACCTACACAGCCAGGCCTCACCGGTGACCAGAGCTCCCAGCATGCCCCCTGTGGAGACCAGCTACATCCCCCCCCCTCCACCTCTCATCCAGGACTATCGCCACTATTATCACACAACTAGTGACCTGCCAGGTAGACCTGTCACTTTCCTTAAAGGATAGGTTTAGATTTTGATTAAGTCTGTCTTAATAAAATAATAAAAATGTGTGTTGAAAAAGTTACTGATCAAAGTAATGATCCTGTCCATACTGGCTGTGAAGCAATATGTCTTTAGTGCAGCCACGCTGTAAGAAATGAGGGACAATGCGGTCTAGAGTTCAGCTGAAGCTAATATGATGCTTCAGCAGTCTGAGTAATCAATTAGGTATCTTTCAAAGTTAGTCTTTTTCCTTTTTGTTTCCTCAAACAGCGCTTACTTGCATTATGTGCTGATAGTTGCAATAAATCATATGACTAACAGGATAAAGATACCTATTTGATTTGTCCGACTTAGTCTGCTGAAGCGCTTTATCAGCACTATATTAGCTTAAGTTTTAGCATGGAAATAAGACTGTGGATAATGTTCCTGATTTCAGAGCTTTTGGATGTAGACAGGATAGTATTGCCGTAAACTCTTGATGATGCGGGCTATGACTTGGGCCTTTTATTTGTTGACATTTTGGGAAATGGCACCATTAAAAGTATGCAGAATTAGCTATGTTCGTGTTTGCAGTGTACCCATAGATGACAACTATTACTGGATAACTTTGAAATTAAAGAAAACGATGATTCTCAGGCCAGATCTGGAGTTATAAGGAATGTCTTTTATTTCTATGATTTCTAAGCAGACTTATGGACGTTTATTCATGATGGACATGGGAGATAATGAAATCCTTGGAAATTTTTAGTTGCACAGAATCTCTAGCAGAAGAGCGATTTCTGTCACAAATTGTGGCAGTCAGGCGCCAAGGGTTTTACAGTAGCATACGTTATTTGCCTCCTTGACAGTGTATCACTGCTGAGAATGTTGGTAAGTCTGAACAGTGTAGTCACATCAGGAAGGGATTGCTTCCCAGCCAGTATGGACAGATTGACTGAGGAACCCACCATTCTCTCTATGGCATGCAAGTTTTGTATTAAGACAGAATTGAGAAAATACAAATGAATCAGTTTGTAACTGGAAATTTTGATAGTGTATATCCAGAATGAAGTAAATGGAAGTAAAAGTCTTCTTCCTTTTTTACAGATCTAAATTTCTTCTCCTTCCTCCAAGGCGACAATCAGGTATATTTACTCAAACACCGGAACTTTGCCAGCACCGACTGCAGTTTTTGTTTGGTTGTTGTGTTATTGATCACTTTGTTCTGTCCTGTTAGCATTACAACATGGTGATGGCTGCCGCAGCAGCTGCATCGGCGTCGGCCTCAGAGGACCACGACCTGCTTCTCAACCGTTTCCTGCCCTATAGCTCCTCACAGATGTTAAGGGAGCCGCCAGGCACCCCCGGGAGCAGCACGCTGGCAGCAAATGGAGGCAGCAACAGTGGCAGCACCAGTAGTTTGGTGTCTTCAAGCAGCCTGCGGGACCGCGACAAAGACAGAGAGCGAGACAGGGACAGCCACACCATCTCAGGATTGTCGAGGTCCTCAGTGGAGGCTGCAGCGGCGGCAGCCATTTATGGCTCCATATCTGACGTTATCTCTCTTGACTAGATCCACACAGAACTGAAAAACAAGAGAGACCTCGAGAACAGGGGTTCTTTGTAAATAAGGAAGAGGAAGATGAAAGAATACAGTGCTATGTACAGAGAGGAAAATCTATTTTCAATTTTACTTATCATATGTATATAAACTTAGGACGCTTCTTGTCCGGTGAGTTACTTCAGTTGATATTTTTCTGTGAATACTGAAGACTTTTTCACACCTCTTCATGTGGTCCTTTGATTATATTGTACCTTTTGTACCTGGTTTTTACAGTTTTGTTTCGATATTCCATGTCAATGGCATTATTTCAGTATATGTGCACAGAACCCAATGAGATGACACCTTATGGAACATGTTATTTAGAATATAAAGAAAATGGGCATTGTTATAGATGTACAAAAGGCAAGTCACAGCAAAACAGAAAATGTGTTAAGACTTTATTCCTAAATGGCATAATTTCTGTCAAATGTTTTGACAGCAGAAAGATCTGGCCATTTTTGCCATCACTGTAGATTTTTTGTGGTAGGACATTCATGCTGTGGTCCTATTGTTTTTAAGGAATTATTTATGATGTAAGTTATGTTGGATGTATGTTGTTTTTTAAAGAAGCATTCCTTATGCCCCTAGGAACTGTTGCCACTAGAATTGCAAAAGCAAACGCTAGATCCTTCTGTTGTCATAACTCTGCGCTCTTCGCCCGTTTCAGTCAAATCAAATATGAACAATGTTGTATATTTCAGACCTAAGAGACATAAATTGGGACTAAGTCAGTATTTAAGACCTGGCTTTTTCAGCGTGTGAATGAATGGCACTCGTCCAGCAAGTAGCCTTCTGTTGTCTCATGATGCAATTGGACCTGTATACACATCTAAGATTTGCAATGTTGTGTATTTTGTCTTTTCAAGTACATCTGTTTTATTTTGCATAACAAAATATGATGACTCAACTTTCAAGACAAGGCTAGTTTCTGGTCCACTTAATGATTATTTAATTGAAAGGCTTAAAAACTGTTGAATAAGTGGATTAATAACATTTCATAATGTCTTTTTGTTTGATTTTTAGCACTTGCCTTTTTACATAACGGCTGTGTGGAGCAGTGAAGCATTCACGGTTGCAGTAACACTTAGTTTTCAGCTTTGCATGTGTCTGCGAATTACCTGAAAGCTCATATGTTTGAGTGCTATGCTGATCTTTATTGAGGCCACAGGATGCATAGCCTTTTTGTTAAGTGTATTTGCGACAGCCTATAGGTTAACTGTGATAGCCTTTGAGTGTATCACAAAATGCATTTTGGCCCAGAGGTTTAAATCATTGAACGCCTCCCCTCCCTTTTATTTTTCTTGACTTGTGCTTACAATTAGGATTATTTATTATCATATATATTTTCAGCATTTCTTTGATTTGTGGATATGCATTGCTGTCATTGTATGTGATATTTCTTTTGTAATTATATAATTAATGCTATTTAAAGATGTCATTGTTGCTTGACATGCATTGTAACATTTTCTGTTTCTCTGTCCGTTTTACTATCAGATGATGTCAATAACTCAATAGAGGCTTTGATCATTTTGAACCGCTACAAGGTCTACTGTGCTGTTTGATATTTGTAAGAATTAAACAGATATAAGAAAGTGCATCTTTGTAGTTGACAGTCCTGATTCAGGTGCATGTCTTCTTCTGTTACAGTACGTAGTAAGATTACAGTTTGTTTTGCAAAAATCCTAAACTTAATCACACATTGTAATACATTTGGAGCTATTTTACAGTGTTAAATGCAACCTAATTTGTTTCCTGTTATCCTATAAGTTGCTCCCTACATATACAGGTGCTGGTCATATAATTAGAATATCATCAAAAAGTTGATTTATTTCAGTAATTCCATTCAAAAAGTGAAACTTAGATATTATATTCATTCATTACATAAAGACTGATATATTTCAAATGTTTATTTCATTTAATTGTGATGACTAAAACTGACAACTAATGAAAATCCCAAATTCAGTATCTCCAAAAATTTGAATATTAAGACCAATACAAAAAAAGGATTTTTAGAAATGTTGGCCAACTGAAAAGTATGAACATGAAAAGTATGAGCATGTACAGCACTCAATACTTAGTTGAGGCTCCTTTTGCCTGAATTACTGCAGCAATGCGGCGTGGCATGGAGTCGATCAGTCTGTGGCACTGCTCAGGTGTTATGAGAGCCCAGGTTGCTCTGATAGTGGCCTTCAGCTCTTCTGCATTGTTAGGTCTGGCGTATTGCATCTTCCTCTTCACAATACCCCATAGATTTTCTATAGGGTTAAGGTCAGGCGAGTTTGCTGGCCAATTAAGAACAGGGATACCATGGTCTTTAAACCAGGTACTGGTAGCTTTGGCACTGTGTGCAGGTGCCAAGTCCTGTTGGAAAATAAAATCTGCATCTCCATAAAGTTGGTCAGCAGCAGGAAGCATGAAGTGCTCTAAAACTTCCTGGTAGACGGCTGCGTTGACCTTGGACCTCAGAAAACACAGTGGACCAACACCAGCAGATGACATGGCACCCCAAACCATCACTGACTGTGGAAACTTTACACTGGACTTCAAGCAACGTGGATTCTGTGCCTCTCCTCTCTTCCTCCAGACTCTGGGACCTTGATTTCCAA
>NC_060171.1:15410673-15431499 GCF_021292245.1 Micropterus dolomieu | reverse complement strand
GCGAGTTTGCTGGCCAATTAAGAACAGGGATACCATGGTCTTTAAACCAGGTACTGGTAGCTTTGGCACTGTGTGCAGGTGCCAAGTCCTGTTGGAAAATAAAATCTGCATCTCCATAAAGTTGGTCAGCAGCAGGAAGCATGAAGTGCTCTAAAACTTCCTGGTAGACGGCTGCGTTGACCTTGGACCTCAGAAAACACAGTGGACCAACACCAGCAGATGACATGGCACCCCAAACCATCACTGACTGTGGAAACTTTACACTGGACTTCAAGCAACGTGGATTCTGTGCCTCTCCTCTCTTCCTCCAGACTCTGGGACCTTGATTTCCAAAGGAAATGCAAACTTTACTTTCATCAGAGAACATAACTTTGGACCACTCAGCAGCAGTCCAGTCCTTTGAGATGGATGGTTTGAAACAGCATTTAGACCGTCATGTAGGGAAACAGAATTTGTAGAAACAACAAAAGTTTGAATAAATATAAAAATGTAATTGTACACAAAAACATTTTACTTTTTTTTTTTTTTTGCTCGCTAATAAAACTTTCAGAGAGAGGTAGCGCTGGGCTGGGGGAATCACGAGTTCTAAATCAGTATTTCTAAACTAACTTACTTACTAAACTCATTTTAATTCATCGCTTTCAGGCAGCTATTCGTGAGATGACAAAACACACTTGTGTTCAACTCTTCGGTCCAACTGGAAGAGAACAGCAAAAACTAGTCTTTCAAGATTTCTTGTTTAGCCAGGAAGTTACTTTTGTAAATGATACCACTGATAAAAATTCAGAAAACGACGATTGAAATAAGATTTTCAACACATAATGTAAACGACAAAGATATTCAAACAGACGGTTATTCTGACTCCACCTTATTTAGCGCGCTGCTTTTCATTTTGAAGCGCATATTTGGTCGCGGTTTTAATTCGTCACCCCCTTGATTATGACGTTTGTAGAGAGCGGCGCCGTTTCAGACTGGAATGGGAGCTAGCGATTTTTCCCATATTTTGATAGTTTAATCCGTGAATGGCGCCAAAACAGGACCCGAAACCTAAATTTCAAGAAGGTAACAAGTTGTCTGTTTTCATCTGTGATAGATGGTGTGGTGTTGGTCAGTGCTGGAGCCGCCGGAAAGCTCCAACATGTTGGCTAGCTTAATGGTCGACACAACACTGCCGCCGTCGACACCTAGCGTTGTTAGCCTTCATTGTTGTTGCACAGAACAGGTCTTGATCATTTTTATGCGCCACGTTAGTTACATATTAAGCATTTTCTTTATAACCTAGTGTAACGTTAGCAGTAGCATGACGGAAAAGTCCATTATTTGAATTTCTGCGATGTTGTTACTAGCTAAAAGCAGTAGCTTCATTCATGCAGAGTTAGCTTCTTATTGATTTCACCACCCACCTCTCTGTTCTCACAGTTAGCTGAGTCCTAGCTGGCCTGCTGTTGTCATATATCAGGTGTATCGAAAGTACTTAAGTGGTCTTTGTTGGTGTGGCCAAAGTAAATGGGTACAGTGTTTCAGGAATAACTTGTGTATATGTATAATTTATTGATTAGTCACAGAGAAAAAGAAAAGATAAAGGCCCCATTACAAGGCAGTACCAAGTGAATTATTTAAAATGGTAGGATCTCAGTATCTCATACTTTATCATTTAATGTTTTAATCTGCATTAAGGATAATAATTAGGACTGTCTCAATTGAAACATGTAATTTTACTTAATGAAATGTGCTGCAAGTTCACAAACTCAAGTTGTGAAGTATTTCTCATTTAGTAGGAATTGCATCAGAAATTATTAGTCAGTCAATTGATTATGAATTGCTAATTTGATAGAATGAGCTATCCTGATTATCAGTGTCTTAAGTCATTTGCCAAACAAAACATTTGCAGCTTCTTAATATGAGGATTTGCTGCTTTTTATATAAAATATAAATAAATATAAAATATATATATCTTATATAAAATCTCTATATATTTTAATGTCAGATGATTTGATAATGAAATTATCAAAAGTTTTAGGCCCAGCCTTACCCATCATACGTAAAGTCAGGACTGCTACTCAATTAAACTCCTCTAGTCTCACGTCATTTCATCATTAACTTTGATGTAATTATTTTTCTCAGCCATCAAAAAGAGCTCTGTGTGTGATGTTCAAGAATCGAATTTTAAGGTGTCATAATTATCCAGGCATCATAAACCTCGATATGAACTTTCAGTGTGTGTACATGTGCAAGTAGTTCAGTCAGCTTTCAAATGTCCTTTTGTTGTACTTGGACTTCTGTCATGCTGATTTTAATTGATCAACACTCTGTTCAGGTGAAAGAGTGCTGTGTTTTCACGGGCCATTGCTCTACGAAGCTAAGGTAGGCTGCCGTGGTGAGCCTGTTTCTCTGGTCATGTGATCCTGCTCTGATATAAAGATTTATAACTATGAATTATGTTTTTCTTTGCAGTGTGTTAAAATAAGCATCAAGGACAAACAAATAAAATACTTTATTCATTACAGTGGGTGGAATAAGAAGTAAGTTTTTGTGGTTCAGATAAATCCAGTCTTTTTAAGATTTGTACGGTAAAGATTTCCCAAGTTCTTGATTTCTTTCTTGGTGTTTAATCTTCCAGCTGGGACGAATGGGTTCCTGAAAGCAGAGTGCTTAAGTATGTGGACAGTAATCTGCAGAAACAGAAAGAGCTTCAGAGGGCCAATCAGTAAGTATAGTCTCTTGTTCTGTTAATGTTTAAAACTAACTTCAGTGTTTACAAATGCCACTATAATGAGTTTTCTTTTTGACCAAGGTCCATAGAGAGAGTAGACTGAGACAAATATGGACATCATATAATTCTAGTAGAACATGATATATTTAAACATTCAGAAAAGGAGACAGTGTAGGTGCATTGACGGCACAACCAAAACACAAATCTCCTGAAAACAGACTGACTTTAATACAATGATGTAATTAAACATATTTTTCTTTTTTTGTTTGTTTGTTTTTTTAATTTAGAGACCATTATGTAGAAGGAAGAATGAGGGGTGCTGCGCCAAATAAGAAGATACCTGCTGCACCGCAGAAAAATGATGTGTGAGTGGAAGTCATTAGTTATTCCACCTGTCACTTGCTGCGACGTCTCCTGTCGAACTGTTTTAGAGGTGTTGATATTTTTTCATGCCTCCATGCTGGCAGTACCCGTGGCTGGCAATGAAAACGGTTACAATTTATTTGAATTTAGCACAAACGTCTACTCTACTTGGACTCAAGGATGAACTGATTAGGATTTGGTTGTCAAAGGTCACTGTTACCTCACAAAACAGGTTTTTGGCCACAGTTTAAGAATTAATATGGTGATTCCAGATTTCACACTCCATGTTGACTGGGACGACACAATGAGTGAACAATAACTAGCACGATACGGACTTTCCTCCCTCTCATCCATCCTGCCTTTCACTTCCTGCCTCATTCTGAATTTCGAGCATCATGAGAATCACGTGACTAGAAACAACGTACTGGAGCGCCACTAGCTAATCGTGATCCAATGAGTTTCACCTACAGCTCATAGAAAGCACAGTAGCAAAGTAAACAAAAGCACCACATTGAGCTACACTATCCTTCATAAATCAGTTCATATGTATCATCAGTATGGTAATAACTTCCATTTAACCAAAAACTACACTTTATACCTTTTTTATTTAGTTCCTTCCAAGTATTTATTACATACATTATATTATGGCGCTTTTACATTACCAGTACCAGCTCAGCTTGCCTCGACTCAACTCGGTTTGGCCGTGTTCCGTTTTCCACGGCAGATAGTACCCAGAGATAGTGCCCCTCAATGTAACTGGTAGTCATAGCGACGCCACACACACAAGTGCCGCGACGTAATGTTCAATGTGACACACACACCAGCGACCCACACACAGCGGTCTCTTGATTTAAGTTAAAATGTTTCAACCTTACTCAGAATGTAAAGACAGATAAGCGGTATGAAAACCTTCCAGCTGTGTTTTCCTCTGACATTGTAGCTGCAGCGGTCTGTGTGACGGCGGGAGCAGAGGGCTCTGTGAGCGGGCGGCTGGCCGGCCTCACACGCTCCTCCCGCGGGTTGGCACAGGCATCCCCCGCAGCCACTTGCAGAGCTCCTCAACTCTGAAAACCTTCAAGCACATTTTTGTTCCGCCATCACTTCTCGTAAAACTGTCAATATTTGAAATCTACACAGTTGATTTCTCACCTCAAAACTTCTCAGAAGTGGATTTAGTGATGAAATTCCATACGAAAACTGTAAAATTTAAAACTTTCTGTTGCTTGCCTCTATCTGGCGTGCGCAATGATGATGCAGTGAATAGTGACGATTCTCTCTGACCAATCAGTAGTCTGCTGTGTTTTCAAGTCACATTTTAGTATCGCCTCAGCTCGCTTGGAACCTCGACGGAGGTGATACGAAAAAAAGTACCGGGACTCAAGTACAGGTACAACTTTTCCACAATGGAAAACCAAATAAACGCAAGGCAAGCAGAGTCGGAACTGGTACTGTCCAGTGGAAAAGGGGCTTTAGTCTGGACAGCTGAAACTGGTTGGCGGAGGCATACAGCCGCTGGGTGGTAATTCTAGTTACCGTATTATTATTTTAACACTGGTGTTTTTTTTTTCCTTTTTTGTAGGAAAAACAAAAAGAACAAACAAAAGCGTAAGTATAATTGACACTGTTTAAATGCATGAACTGAAACCCTTCAGAATATCATTCTACAGGTTTTTACACAAATTTGTTTCCATCATTTATATACATAATAGAAGCCATAATTTATCAACTTACAATCATAATGAGTCACAGTATCCTTGGCATTTATTCTATTTAGGAATTAAATGACATTTAAGTATTATTTCTGTCCATGCAGCTCCTGGTGCAGGAGAAGGCACTAGTTCAGGAGGAGACCCAACCCACCCTCCACGAAAGAAGAGGGCACGTGTTGACCCAACTGTTGAAAGTGTAAGTTCATAAATCTATTATGTTGCTTTTTGCTGTTATTTTTCTGGTTGGTTTGCCGACGGATATCAAGTAACTGAGTAAGAAGTTTAGTTCTCGAGAGTTGGCAGCTTTTAGAGTGGAAACACTCATATTTATGAAACATTT
Organism: Micropterus dolomieu; assembly: GCF_021292245.1. Classification (NCBI taxonomy): domain Eukaryota; kingdom Metazoa; phylum Chordata; class Actinopteri; order Centrarchiformes; family Centrarchidae; genus Micropterus; species Micropterus dolomieu. Next base: position 15,426,374 of record NC_060171.1, on the reverse strand, counting down.
GTGAGCGACGAATTACATTAACTATGCAAACATTAACATTATATTCAAATGTTTCCTCTCGTGGCTTATTTCTTAAATCTCTTTATGTCTGCTCAGGAGGAGACTTTCATAAATCGCGTGGAGGTTAAAGTAAAAATCCCTGAAGAGCTGAAACCCTGGCTTGTGGATGACTGGGACCTGATTACAAGGCAAAAACAGGTTAGAAACTGGCAACTTGACGTGTAACCTTTTTCACTGCATTTTATTCATTAATATTGTCATGTGTACATTTTAGAAGTTATTTATCCACTTTTTGTCCTTTTTTGTTTTATACCTTCAGCTTTTCCACCTACCTGCCAAAAAGAACGTTGATGCAGTCCTTGAAGATTATGCAAACTACAAGAAATCAAGAGGAAACTCTGACAGCAAGTAAAAATACACATTGTTACCTGTCGGTTTCTGTTTTCCCCTCACTTACAAAGCAAAACCATGATTTGCTTGTTTAGCCATATCAAAGCTGTATGTCATAGAGATATAATTAGATTTTCCTCCTCTGCTCAGGGAGTTTGCTGTGAACGAGGTGGTCGCTGGGGTTCGGGAATATTTCAACGTCATGCTGGGGACGCAACTTCTTTACAAATTTGAGAGACCGCAGTACGCAGACATCCTGGCCAACCACCCAGATACATCTATGTCTCAGATCTACGGTGCCCCTCACCTACTCAGACTCTTTGGTAAAGACACCTGCACATTATTATGCTGTGGCTGTGCATTTAATGCAGTGGGGCTTAAAGCGTCTGGAGCTGCAGGGTGTCCGCGGGGTCTTAAAAAGTCTTAAAAGGTGATAAATCAATTTTGCGAAAATTAAGGCCATTAAAAAGTATTAAAGTCTTAATCGCCATTTAACAAGGTATTCAATTTTTAATTGAAATTTAAATTTTTTAAATTTTTTTCAATGTGAAAATCCTGTTTGTCCAAAAGTTTGTTTGCTAAAAGTGTAGATGAACGTACTATTTATAACGTTAATGCATAGCCAAAAATACTAGACAGGTAGTGAGTAGCGACTGTGATTCCTTTCTGTAACGTTAGGTGCAGGGATCTTCCGTGCGCCTATTTCACTCTTAAACGCTCCAAAAAAATAAATCCTGCGAACCGGAAAATGATTTACGAGTACAACCGACCGTAATCTCCCACCCCGCCGGACCCGCAATGTTAATCGTCCAAAACATAGTCGGAGTGGCGATCAGGAGTAACGGGATTAACCTGGTTGGCTGGTCGCTCTGTGGCCACTTGAACAGCCCCGTTCCTGAAAAAGAAGAGCGAGATGTGCCGCAGCGGAATCGGTAAGACAGCAGACAACAGGGAAAAGTCGAGGAGCGCGTGGGTTTGGCTAATGTTAGCTGGCTATTTAGCTAAATCTCTGCTTTTTATTGAAACAAATTCAACTTTTCATAAAGCCAATGCTCTCATCAGTTTCACTTTTTGTGAAAAAATCAATCACAGCCTGGATGGAGCAGGATTTTAAAAAAAAAAAAAAAAAAAAAAAAAAGCTTGATGTGCTGCAACAAACATTATAAATGTTGAACTCATAGTTCTGCATAAACAGTTATGATTATTGACGAGTTAGTAGCCTGCCCAGGTTGGAGACTATCATGTAGCCTAGAGCATTTTTCTTGCACAAAGTTAATGAATAAAAAACAACCCCAAACTGAAGCAGCTGTTAATATTATACTAGTGGTTAAGTTATATTCTATTATATTGAATATAGTAACATAATGAATATATTAATATCAAGCTTACAGTTTACTATTACATAAACAATATACTTTTAATTTAATGTTATAATATTAGGCTATACTAATACAGTCATTTAGACTAGTTCCTCCAGGTTGTGCCTGTGCTCCACCGCCTACACTACTTACGTTATTCATCACTCAGTTTATTCTCTTCATCTTTGTTCCCTCCTGGCCTATTTGAATTTTGTTGTATTGATCAAGTGGTCGATTAAAGTTATCACATGTATCATTGCAGGCAAGCTCACATTATCTAGTGTAAACCAACTGAAACACAAAATGACACTTTCACATGATTTGCTGTAATGTTGCGTACATAAACGTCATAGCTTATGTAAGACGTGGCTTTTCGCGGGAAATCTGACCAGTCCTTCACATAGAAAACAGTTGGCCATTACAGGCTGTTATAGGCAACTGAGAATGTTGGTGAATGCCTCAATTTTTAGGTGGCGTTACAACCTGATGACATATACGCAATAAATATATTTAAATTCCTTTTAAAAACTCAAAAATGTCCCTTTTTAAAGGTGTGTGTGGCTGATTTTAATCGGTTAGCTCAAAGTGGCGCGGCAGTCTTAAGATATGTTGAAAAGGTCTTAAAAAGGTATGGAATTTTACTTCAAGATTCCTGTGTATATACCCTGAGAAGGAGACAGACGTGAAGTAATTCCAGTCATGAGGTAGAATTAGCATACATAGGTATCTAATTTAGTTTTGTACAGATAACATACTAGGGTACAAGACCTCACAGATCTAACACAAAAGTGTTTGGAGGCTGAGGACAGAAGCAAGGTGCTGCTGTCAGCCTGCTGCCACTTAACCTCAGGAAACCCGGGCCTTTTAATAGGCAGCATGTTGTTAATGGACCAATCAGCTGCAGACACTCCACAGGCCAAACCCACAAATCCAACCACTCTAAAAGAGACATTATTGTGCCTGGATGTGGTGTCGGAAAAATCTGAAAAATTATTTCCCGAATTCACATGAATGCCCACTGAAGTCGGAACAACAAGTGGGAAAGTCAGAGAAAATGTTGCTACAGGAGTTGCCGAGTTGCTAATGTCATACACGTAGAAACGTGGCAGACAACATGGTTGATGGTTAGAAATGTTTAAATAATTGTGTAAAAAGACGTGTAAATATTTGCTAAGGTTTCATGGTATTAGTTTATAACCATTAGTTTGCTGTCCATCTAGATTGAAGTGCATTAATTAGGAAAGTTATTTATTTGCAGTCCAAGCAATATTTTAGTGGTTTCAGATAATGTATTGGTGCAGTAACAACACTGGAACAAAAAAAAAGCTTTCAGCATAGTTGGTAGGGGTGGGGGGAAAAAATCGATACAGCATAGTATTGCGATATTTTGCAAGGCAATATCGTATCGTAACACGAACGTCAAGTATCAGTCTTTTATTATATAAATTGTACATGAGAAGTTTGTTTTTTGGCACTAATAAAATTGCTTTTTCTGTCCACTAGAAAAAGAGTTTGTGGACACAATTTGAAGTTGGGGGGGGAAAAAGGTAAAATATTGCAATAAATTGCAATATGTTTAAAATCGCAATAATATGGTATCATGACATAAGTATCGTGATAATATCATATCGTGGGGCCTCTGGTGATTCCCACTTCTAATAGTTGGATGACAATGATGAACACACCGAAGTTGGAAGAACGACTTCCCAACTAGGGAAATAGGACCATCCGACGAGCACATGAATGCAGCATAATAGGTTGACACTCAAAGATCCTTGCAGGAACAGAGCATTTGCTCTCAGACAAAGACAGCCGCACAAAACACAGGGAGGGGGGAACACAGGTTAGAAAATACAGCCAAGGCGGTAACACAGATATATCTCTGTGTTCGGACCTGCTGTTATTACAGATGTGAACTTGCCTCTTTTTTTCAAGCCACGACATTTAGCCAGGTAGACCTAGAGCTCATAGGAAGTGGAGTTCGTTGAAGTCTGCTGAAAATATTAAATAAACAACAATAGTAGATTGGTTTTCAAAAAACAGTCGTCTTATTAAGACGTATGAAGTGAACCACAACATACTGTTGAGAAAGGATTTGTTCCAAGGTTGTTTTTAGTTATCAGCCTAGTTAAAAATGTCAAAAGTAACTCAGTGACAGAATGCATGACTGTTTTGGTCATAGGTTTCATACTCTTTCTTTTATAAAATATCTAAAAAAAAACAAAAAGCCTATCAGATGGGGGACCCTGTGACAAGATCTTATCAAACGGGGATTCATGGTCTTATTTGTGTCAGTGTTAGTGTCCTTGACATGAAAAGGTTTGAGAACCAGTGCTCTGTGTCATATGATATTGAAAAGATAAAATATCAATATTGGTATCTGCCTCAAAAATCAGTGTTTGTGTCTTTAAAAAATATTTACTTAACACTGAACTGTAGCTGCCATATTGTTAACATAAAACATCAAATGTGCAGACATCTGCCCTTTTACGCGCATGCAAATCTGTGCTCGTGTTTTTGAGTTCCGACTTTAAAAACCTTAAAAAAAAAATCATGTAATATTTGGAAATTCATTCTAGCTTCCAAGATAAGAACTTATCATTTTTTGAATTTGTTGATGCGCATTTCAAGCCATCATAACCCCTTCTTAACCTATTATATTAACCTCTTTACATAAAAAAAATCTACATCCACTAGAATTATACATAGATATTAGACATAAGAGAGCAAACTATTTCTTTCTGTATGTTTTGTATTCATCTGTATCTACCACCATGACCTCTGTGCTGTTTTAAACACTTGAATTATCTCCTTGTGGGGATCAGTAAAGTGGAAACATTTAAGTATTTCCAGAGTTGTTATAAATTAAGACATGGGTTAGAGGTCACGTTGTGTGTAAAATTCTGTCTTTGTCTGGTTTTCAAAGTGAGAATTGGAGCCATGCTGGCGTACACTCCCCTGGATGAGAAGAGCCTTGCACTGCTGCTCAGTTATCTACAAGATTTCCTCAAGTGAGTATTCACAAAAGTAGGCTACATACAATAAGGCTCGTATTGATTAATCTGCAGCAGAAATTAGTAAAATGTTGCTCTATTCCAGGTATCTTGTAAAGAACTCTGCATCGCTCTTCAATGCAAGCGACTATGAAGTTGCCCCTCCAGAGTACCACCGCAAGGCAGTTTAAGGCCTCCTATTTTAGGATCTGAAGCCTTTGTGTGTTTGAAGACGACATTCTTACCTGTCGAAAGGATGTGACTTCACAGAAAAGCCTTCGGAGAACGGATTGTGCGAGATCTGTTGATTTTATTAAAGAAGAATCAGAGCAAGATGTCACACTAATACCTGGACAAATTCATTTTCTTTCATGTGGAAAGCTGCTGAGTTCGCTCTTCCTGTATTGGTATGTTTTTGAGTACCACTTTTTAGTTTCTATGATACTTGTTTTGTCTGGTGTTTACCAAGATCTTTTGAAAAGGAATTTCATCATAAGTTTGTTTTGTTTCTCATTTTGGTTCAGATGCTGGCTAAATTTGTCTTGCAGGCTGTCATCATTTTCTAATAAAAGTATTTCATTCTCAAGCTGTTGGTCTGCCTTTGTTTCTAATTTAGAATAGCTCATTAATGTTACTGTTGTCAGTAGGTTGTCTTAAATTGCTCTAATCTGTTCATTCACTTAATGGAAAGTGCACCAGAGTGAATTTAGACCATTATAAACAATTTCCCTTGCCGAACTGTACGCAGTAATTAAGCCTGCAAAGATGCAGTCATAATTTATATCATTTAAAGAGGAACTGATATCAATTTGAACTGTGAAATGCTTATTGCATACATGCATTAGTACTAAATTGATTATGAAAATAACTAAAAGAAGCAAATTGTTAAAATATTTAAAAACTTAAAATCTGATGATAGTCATTCAGTCTTTAAACCATTTGAAAATTGGATAAATTACCATCTCAAAATGCAAAGTTTAATAAATGCCAATTAAATTATTCTTTATTTATATCGCACATCTTAATAACAAAGTTCATAAAGTGTGGTACAAGGAATAAAATATAACACACAAACTAATGGTTCATAAACAATGTACATGTGAATTATTCAGAAGATCCCAGTAAGTTAATAAAATTAAATTTATGTCACTTTCCTAACCCTACAGTTAAAAGTCAATAATGAGTCTGATGCAGTAAAAATATACAAACAGTATTCCCATATAAAATATTCGATTGTCCTGTTATCTGTGTATATTTATTCTACACGTAGGCCTATAAAGGCCCACACAGGTATTTTAAAATGATTAGACCACTGCCTAAATTTTAAATTAAGCATAGATATACTGTGAGTTTCATGAGGCTATTTAACTAGTGATAGGCAAATGTCAATCACACACAGTTCTGAGAAGGCGTCTTTGACTCACCAACGTCTTCTCAGAAATGCACTTTGTTGTCTCTTTCAGCTGTTGTCTTCTGAAAATGTGTCCCTATTAGTAGACTAGAGTGTTTTGACTAACTTTGACTCACACAAAGTCTTCACACTAACTCTAATACACATAAAAAATCTTAAAATACTCAGTGGTTAGTGATACAAATTTGCATTTATCATTGCAGTGTAATACATGAGTATTAGTAGGATCCAGCAGTTGGTCATCAGATATCAGTTATGTCCGGACATGCCCAAACAGGTGTTTTCACTCAATGTGGTTAATTAGACCTTTGCTCAGATTGAAGTTGGGTGGAACTATGCTCTAATGATATCACTAAACTAACTAGGAACTATAAACAATGATAACTGTACACACTGTCCCACCCTAACAGGACGACAACAAGAGAGAGAGGGTATTTTTCCCAACGCATCATTGTGAATGAGTGGGCTGTTGGTCTCTACTTTTAAAAACTCAGAAGGTTTTCTTTTTTTCTGATATTGTAATATGCTACTCAATTTCTCAAACAAACCTGCACAACCAATTACATGCTGAGCTGATTTTTTGGGGGAGTATTTCCTCATTTGAATTGAGGGTCTAAGGACAAAGGATGTTTAATGCTGCGAAAATTGTTAAGAGGCAAATTGTGATTAGTGATTATGGGCTTTAGAAATAAAACTGACTTGACATCTCATCTTATCAATGTAGTTACATGATGACGGTTTTTAAGCAACTGCCTTACTCATTAAATAGTTGGCCTTCGCTGTGTGATGTAGCGATACTGTTTGTTTTTTTGTATATATTTCTTAAAAATGTTATTATTTCTTCTCAGCACAAAGACATTTTAGACTGCTCTGTGGGTTTAGGCTGATCTTAATTTTGTTCTTAGATTAGTCTAATGCAAGTTATACACAGTCTCACAAAAATAAGGACTACAGAGCGCTGTTGAAATATACAGTAGTGAGGACATCATGCGTCCAAGGAAACTGTCCTGAGCCTGAGCAACCTGTTAGTAGAAGTCCTGCCACGGGAAACCCTGCCCACAGTAAAAGAAAAAAGGTCCAATCAGGCAATTAAAGTGAAAACATCTGTGTAGGTGGATTGCAGCTTTGTGTATTAACATACCATTTCAACCCAGTGTTTTAATAGTTGAACAAGTTTTTTTCTTACTATCCTTCATCCACTCAATCATAGCTCTGCTGGGATTAACAGGTATTTGATTAGTCTCAAATTGTCTGCTCAAGTTCCCTCTCTGTCAGGTTTGTTTTGGTCGACCTGAGTGTTTGAATAGAATCCATTCACAGACTGCAGTCTGCTTTATTTCAACTAATTGTGGCTTAGTTTCTGTAGCCAAGATTCCCTCCTTTTTGAAAAAAAAAAGCATATAATTCATGTCTTACTGTGAACTGGACATGTGGTCTTAATTTAAACACTTAAAAGAGACGTTCTTGGGCCTGTGCTGCTGTTCTGCCTCAAAGATTATATTACTCCACTTGAAAAATAATTTCAAGCAAAGTGGTGAATGTGATCAAGCTCTGGGGTTCCATAGACACAGACACCTGTGAGCTTTTCCCTCTTATATTGGCTGAGATGTTTTTCCTGCTCTGATGGTGTGGATTCATCAAACCGGGGTCTACCGCTGCCAGTGATGGAATGACATCCTGGTGATGGAAAGCATGTGGTGCAGTCAGGGTATTTTGTTGAGGAAAGAAATGTAACGGGCTATTGAAACCAGGCCAGAGCTCCTTCCTCCTCTCACCTCTCTGCACTAAAATGTGTTCCGTAGAATCCCCTCCAGCTGGCTTCGTTTTCACTGTTGTGACTTTCTTGATATGAAAAAGAGAAGCTAAATATTAGTTTCAGACTGATTTGTGGTTTCATCCATGTCAGCTGCTCGCAGTTGTTTTTGCAAGAACAATTCAGACAGTTTTCAAGAAGAATTTCTTTAATCCAATTTCCCCCAGCCATAGCCAGGACCATATGCGTGTTTTCACTGGAGTGTGCTCTCAGATCACAGAGCCCTGATAGCTTTTAACAGCCCATCAGAAAGACTGACACGCACAAAGGACTCCTCTGCAAATCCGTTCAGGGAGACACCTCAGTGCCTGCTCCTTTCTTGGCTCCTTTTACTGCTGCGATTAACACTTTACACTCAGTGTTAGAGGCAGGGTCACCAAGAGGCCTTCCTCTGGTGTGAGGGCTTTCATGTGACCCTTGTGACATGGAGTCTTAGTGCTGTCATTACCCCTTAGATGAGAGAGACATATGCATGATACAGCTACAGCTAATGAGGCTGGTTGAAGTCTGAGTGATGGTTTCAGCAGGTTTCCCTCCACATGTGTTTGTTCTGGTCTGCCAACCAAAAGACACACTTCAGACAGGTCTCCAGGAACCGCTTGGATCAGAGATGTCCAGAGTTCATTGGCCTTTAGGGATGATCATAGACAGGATTTAACAGAATATTTTAGCATCTATGTGTCATTCTGTTTTATATATTAGAACATGTAAGCTTTTGCTCTTTTATGCGTTTGTGTAAAAACATTCAGTGGTGGAAACTACACCCACTCACGTTCTGTGTACAGTTTTAAGGTACTTTACTTTAGTTTTCTACTCCACTAAATTTCAGAGGGAAATATACTTTTTACTCCACTACATTTGACAGCTATATTTCCTTTACATTTTGAGATTAAACATACAAAAAATATCACTTTAAAATCTGATGCTTTGTTACAGAATAAACAGCCAACAGGATAAAATAGAAAAAATATTCTCCACCAAATAGCTACAATATTAAAATGCTTCTTACAGAGTAACTTATCAGTACTAATGCAGTAATAAAGTATAACACCCTGATATGGGTAATTGTTCTGGCTGAGTAGCCAACTTTAGTAGTATAGTACATAACCCTCAAATAACATAAATAAGCATATTTCCCAAAATGTCGAACTTTTCCTTTACACCTGCAGTAACTGATTTTTTGTTATTGCAGGTGTGCATGGTTTGTTTTTGTTTTTTTGGCCACTTGGCGCCAGCTGACACACATTGTGAACAACAACGTTCACTGTCTTTTATCTCTGTTTTTGGTCTCCACCTGCTCCTGAGCGAAATATCTGTATCTTTAGCTGCTAAATGCTCCACTTTGTTCAAGCTGCTAACATAAGGCGCTTTTCCATTGCCAGTACCAGCTCAACTCGCCTCGACTAGACTCTACTCGACTCGGTTTGGCCGTGCTCTGTTTCCATTGCAGATAGTACCCCTCAATGTAACTGGTCATAGCAATGCCACACACACACAAGTGCCGCGACATAATGTTCAATGCGACACACACACCAGAGACCCACACACAGCTTTATCTTTATTTAAGTTAAAACGTTTCAACTTTACAGAATTTAAAGACAGATAAGCGGTATGAAAACCTTCCAGTTGTGTTTTCCTCTGCCGTTGTTGCTGCAGCGGTCTGTGTGACGGCGGGAGCAGAGGGCTCTGTGAGCGGGCGGCTGGCCGGACTCACACGTTCCTCCCACGGGTTGGCACTTAAAACTGTCAATATTCGAAATCTACACAGTTGATTTCTCACCTCAAAAACTTCTCAGAAGTGGATTTAGTGATGAAATTACATACGAAAACTGTAAAATTTAAAACTTTCTGTTGCTTGCCTCTATCTGGCGCGCGAAATGATGATGCAGTGAATAGTGACGATTCTCTCTGACCAATCAGTAGTGTGCTGTGTTACGTCACATTTTAGTATCGCCTCAGCTCGCTTGGAACCTCGAGGGAGGTGATCAGGTACAGGTACAACTTTTCTACAATGGAAAACCAAACAAAGGCGACTCTAGTCGAGTTAAGCTGGTACTGTGCAGTGGAAAAGGGGCTATATATATATGTTGTTTGGGTGTGAGGCAGGATACAGTGGGTTTTTAGAACTCGGGGTAAGTCCAGATTTGGTTGATAATTCTTTGTAGAGTCATCACTGCAAGCCACTGCTTTTCACATTATCCCATGTTTTCATATCATATTATAGCTGCTTAAAGTGATATGATGGTACTTATTCCACCACTAAAAAACGTTTGATTTGGTGCGGTGTGAAACCACTAGATGGCAGCATTTCATAGAAAACCTATAAAGCTTTGCAGTCTTCATCTCCCAGTTACAAAGTTGAGTCAGTGTACAGTGGTTTTTTTTTTACCGTGAGGATGTTTTCTTTTAGTGTTGTCACTGACACTGTTGGCTCATTTTGGGGTTTTTTTTCTTGTGACAGCAGCACATAGGGGACAGACACTGTATTAAAAAGATTGATCATCCAATCCTTCTCGGTCTTCCAGTGCCTTTCAGACTGTAAACTCAAGACAAACTCCTGCAGGGACTGCTGAGAACCCCCCTCCTATTAGAAAACAAATGTTATCAGTTTAACTGACTGATGAAAGCCATTTGTGCTCTCTAGATTCCTCCAGAGTGTATCCATCTGCTTTGGGCTCTCTGAGGTGAAAAACCGTCAGTGTTTAATGTGGTTGTGAATGTTTCCCCAGACTAGGAGTTAGTGGTAGACTAATTACACAGTGGGCACGCAGCCTCAGTAGTACACTGCTGCCAGAGCCTTGTGTGACTGTATGTCATTAGTATTGGAAAAGTGCATTTGCCACAGAGGGCTGCGGTCACTCTGAGCCATTAAAACATGAAAGAACATACCCCTCTCTTCTGGAGAAGGAATTTGCAAGACATAAACAGCCTATAAAATGGAAAACTACATCTGTGTCCATTGGTTTTCCTGAAAGGCAGCCAGATTTAGTAATTCTTACTGAAATTCTTTCCAATAACAGAGTGAAGTCCACATAAATAAAGGGAAAGGCCTGTTTGATCCATCTGTTTGCAATGCGGTGTGGTAGTGGTTTTGTGCACAGGATCTTGACTCAGTGATGTCTAAGAAATTTTGGAGGCTTCAGAGCATGTTTGCTCAATTTACACGCTGGGGTTGTCATGTGTGTGATGAGCCCTTCTCTTGAAACAGGACCACAAACCAGAGTAGGGTTGGAAAGTATCTAAGTAAGTGCTGTACTTAAGTATAGTTTTGATGTAGCCTACTTCACGTGAGCATTTACATTGTACAGTACACTTCTTTATACTTATATCCACTACATTTTAGGGGCAGCTGTACTTTGTAGTAGAGGTCGACCGATATGGTTTTTTTCACGCCGATGCCGATACCGATCTTTTGAAATCCGGGTCGGCCAATGGCCGATTAATGCTGCCGATTTATTTTGGCCGATATTTGCTTGGTTTTTAACCTCTATTTGAAAGATAAAATGTAAAAGAAATGATAATTACTTAACATAGACAAACTTTCTCAACAAAAACATTTATTGAACACTTGAACAATGAGCAATCTGCATTCTGCACTTATAAATTAAAAATGTATAATGTAAAAAAACATATATAAATAAATTGTATAAATGTAAAAAAAAATATATTAAATAAACAAAACGGGTAAGAAGAAAATAAACTGTCAAATATACTTTTCAATGAAAAAATAAATAAAGTTTAAAGTTTTAAGTGCAATTTACTTAGCAGCTCCATCTCCTTGTTTCTGAGGGAAGGAAGATTTGTAAAAAACAATACAAAAAGGAATGTGAATAATATTATATTTAGTTTCAATCCAAATTCCAGACCCTGAGTCTTCAGCCCACCCATTCTCCACTGAAAGTTCTTAGGCTAATACTTTATATAAATATAAAGGAGTAATAAGAATTGAATCCTTACCGTTAGCTCCTTAGGCACTGGATGAGGTCTGCTGCTCACTCGGCTGGAAAATGACTCTAGCGGCAGCGCGCGTCAAACACGTATTCCACGACAACACTAGGCTGCCCACAGATACGCCTGCCTAATAATCGGCTTGATATACTTGGATATTGGCCGATGCCGATTATGTTAAAAAATGCCAAAAATCGGCCGATTAATCGTCCGACCGATTAATCGGTCGACCTCTACTTTGTAGTCCACATCATTAAATTGACAGCTGTAGGATTTTATTTTATTTTTTTTGGAATTAATACTTCTACTAAAGTAAAGGATCTCAATGCTTCTTGTCCCAGACTGTGGTCATTTTATTCTGTTTGATCTGAATGCTGTTGTTTCTTCTCTTTAAGCTCTGTTTTTTCTTGTCTTATTGGGTTTTCTGATGTGAAGAGTAACACTATTGTTTGTGAAAATCTGCATCCTCCGTAATATATTATTAGTTCATTCATAAAAATGATTTCACTGTATCAAATACAGGGAAGTCCCCATCCCTGGGAATCAAATTTAAGAAATTGAGGAGACTTTAGAGGATGTTGGGATTTGTACTTTATGAGTTTTATTACAATGTGGTATTACTAATTTTAAAAACGTATCTGAATACTTCTTTCACCACTGCCCCAGAGTGTGGTCATTTTATTCTGATCAGAGTGTAATTAAAGAGGATCTGGCCAAAACTACAGTACTGTGCAAAGTTTTTAGGTAGGTGTGGAAAAAATGCTTGTTAATGTTAATAGATCATATTTATCAATTAACAAAATATATCATCCTCATGATGAGGAAAAGTTAGTGGATCAATCTTTCTGCTTTCCTCAAAATATTTAGTGGCCCCAAGATTTATCTCATGATTCCTCATCATTGGTTGGGAATCTAGGCCGAAAGTGTTGAGAGCTCAGCTCAGCTAGCTAGTGCCTGAGTGCACTTGAGACTGTCAGTGAAATAGTTAATTTAATCTACAGGACCTCACTATCATTAGTCATCACCTTGCCCAAAATTTTAGTTTTCTTTTGATGTTGAGCAGGGATGTAAAAGGCTGAGAAACTAGCAGCTCTGAACATCTAACAAGATAACCCTCCATCTCTCTCCCTCATTAGGCTAAATACTGAGCTAAAACACCTTTTCATGTCACCTTAGTAAACAGCTTAATGTGTATCTCTTTCATCTGCTTCATCTGCATTCCCCCGTGTCTCCCCACAGCTTTGATTCACGCCTGAGTGTCGGGGTTTGATTGCACCTTTGCGCTTTAGATTTGTCTCTATGTTAATTTAAATATTCTTATAAGCCATTTCTGAAAAAACCCTTCACAAAATAAATGCGGGGCAGAGGCGTCACATAACCTTTGACACCTCTCCAGAGGGATGAGTCCCCTTTTGCACCCTCATGGTTAAAAAGTGTCATGCATACCTGCATTTATCAGTAGGCTCTTTTAATTTCCTTTTTTTTTTTATTCATAATTTTACAACAAAGAAATACAATATGTCACTATCTATTTCCCACTATTTGTTCATTTTATCCATATTTGAATAATCAGTCATTAGGTTTAACCAGTAATTCATATAATTTTGTTCTGTCTTTACAGTTATTTAATATTGTTTTCTTGGTGCGCTGACCTTCTACCAGAAGTTTTGGACAGTCTGACGAAGCCAGGGAGTGTGGAGGTACAGGTGTTGCTTTTGGCAACACCAAAGTTTTTTAGTCATAAAGTTCAGGGGAATAAGTGGCCTTTCACTGTTTTTACACCCACCTCGGCTTCCCTTTTGTCTCAGGTTGAGTACAGCTTTTTTTTCATTCTTCTACCATTAATGACCTGTAATTGAAATCCAAAGAAGGTTAAAGTCAAGGGCAACAAAAAAGTCATGATACAAATAAATCTGTTTGCATAATGAAATTTTGCATAAAGGATCACAGTTGTCATGTTTTTAACCTGCAGAGGGCAGACTTCACTGAGAAATAAGCAGTTGAGAGCAGAGGAGTAGAAGCTACACTCAGCTAGTTCAGTAGCTAAAGGTAAGGCTTAAAAGAAATTTGTCTAATACAATGATCTTGCAGTTAAGCGTACATTCATGAAAATTGTAATGTTGAAGTTAATGTTGAGTCTGTTTATGTCCGAGGATAGACTAAATATTAGAAACACCTCTCAATATAAGGTAACACAAAAGCCTCAAATGTCCTTAAAGTTGAATCAACACCTCACTAAAACAACAAAACTGAACATTATAACTTGAAGGAAGGATTTAATGCAGGACTGCTGAATTACTGTTGAACTATTTTGGCTAGGTGTACCTAATAAACTGGTAACTTAGTGTATGATGCACTTGTAATTCCATTGCCAACAAGGTAACAAATACTGTTTAGTGACACACTATGGAATCAACTTGAAAACTAGAATTAAAATTCAGCGTATAGAATAAAGTACACAGTTGTATAAAATTTCTATAATACATTTCTCAACAGGCCAGACAGCAGCATATTTAAGGTTTGTAGGACTGTAATGGTGATATCTCATTAGGAGGCCTGAGCCATGACAGTTATATCTCCTCCAACTGTGTTGTTGGTCAGTTCTTGGTTGAGTGATTCCTCCTGACCTCGGCGTGCCACAGCGTCGCCCTCACTGTTCAAACTATCCATGTTGCTTGTTGACAGCAGCTCCCGTCTGGGGCTGCCGGGGATTGGCCTGATGCTGACCTCCTGCCAGTCTGCTGGAGGAGAGAAGGAGAGCGGTTTGGACTGGGAGGAGAGGGTGAAGACGAGAGGAGTAATGAGGAGGGGAGGAGAGTTTCTTGACAGCTTCTTGCCTCGCCTGATACACACACACACACACACACACACATTTGGCGGAGTTAATCTGAGTTTTTTTCTGGGCTTCCTCCCACACATTTCCACCGTGTGAGTCAAAGGGCAAGGTGTTCATTTATTAAATTACTACTTTCTTTTTACTTCCAGGTACTTTTTTATATGTTATAATTAGTTGTCAGGTGTATAATGACAAAAATATTTTGACAGTTGTTATTTAATTTGCAAGCTGATTTAATGGAGTATGAGCTGGCTTCATGTGCAACGGGGTGTGTTGACTACAGGAACAGAGAGCATGTGTATTATTATAATTTAAGAGGAAAATGATAGGTTCCCTCTATGCTCATAAATAGTCTAGCTATCATCACCGAGCAACACATACTGGAGCTAAATTAGCCCAGAATTATGTGCTGTAGATCAAACAGAAATGGCAGAGAATCAATTAATGATTAATATGCCATCTGTTGATGGTGGCGTTTTGAATATCAATACGACTCCCCTCGGATGTTTAATCACATGATACCATTGTGTTGGAACACAACAACAGAGCTTTTGGAAGTGCAGTAGTGTCAGTGAGCTCAAATGTTTTGATCCACCTCCACGATGCTCATAAGATATTCACCGCTCCAGTGGAGAAACATGTCTACAGGGCCCCAACAATGAGGCGTGTATGCAGATATCTGCTCTGTGTCTGGAGCGGGCTGCCGTGGAGATCCCACCCAGGCAAGGCTCCATTCATGCTGCAGCATGGAGGATGTTATGGATATGGCCTTGACAGCGTGCTCTAACCCTGAGGACTGAAGAGGGACAGGAAACAGTTGGCTCTTGGTCGACTGAAGTGGTGCCTGGGACTTTCCCACACGCCTCAGGATGCTCCTCATTCAGCCTGGTCTGTGGTTGTAGCGTGTGTCTGCACCACTTCACACTAGGGAGAGGGGGGGGGGGGGGGCAGC
>NC_060171.1:15365562-15410653 GCF_021292245.1 Micropterus dolomieu | reverse complement strand
GCGCGGGGGGGGGGGGGGGGGGGGGGGGGGGGGGGTGCAGGCGTACTGTAGAAGTTGAAGAAAACTTTTCAGCGGGGATTCATTGCCCCTTAACTGGGAGAACAGCATAAATTATTTGCACTGGCAGATGTTCACAGACCCAAATATGCATGAATTTGTAGAGCTGGCAGGCTTCCCTCAGCCAAACGTACTGGTTTTCACGATGCGTGCAGGAGCAGTTGTTGTTCTGGCTGTTTTACAGAGAGCATTAATCTGAGCTGTCAGCACCACCAGCCACTTTGGTGGAAATTATTTCACTCCTTAATAAGGGAACTCGGGTGCTGTATTACATATGGCGGTCAGGGCAACATTCTTGGTGGGTCTGTCATCATGTAGCTGTTCTCCAACAGTGGGCCTTCTGTGTTTGGCCT
This sequence comes from Micropterus dolomieu, assembly GCF_021292245.1. Classification (NCBI taxonomy): domain Eukaryota; kingdom Metazoa; phylum Chordata; class Actinopteri; order Centrarchiformes; family Centrarchidae; genus Micropterus; species Micropterus dolomieu. Next base: position 15,410,243 of record NC_060171.1, on the reverse strand, counting down.
GTAGCACACTCTGTAACTCAGAGATGAAAAGAATACACAAACTAGACATTAAATGAAACCACAACCTCTCACATCCTCTCTGCTGGTGAAGATGAAGAGTACCTCCTGCCAGGAAGTGGGAGAAATCCAATATTATATTGACATGTCTCTGAATTCTTATTATTTTGACAACAGGCTATTTGTCCTTGCTTGTATGTAGACCTTGGCCTACAGCCAACCTGATGCACTGGTCTAATGTGTGAGACATAGGGGGGAAATGTGAGGTTATAGCGGTACATCATTAAAAGTTTAAATGTAGGAGGGGTGTGGACAAAATAACCTAAACTTCTGACAATATAAAACTGTCCATTATAGCAAAACTACAAACTGCTGTCTGAAATGTGAACACAGGCTCAACATCTGGATAACTGAGCCCAGACGGGAACTGGAGTGCATGGTTTATCTTAATTTTTATTTTTATTTTGCTGGAAAAAATCAACAACACAACTTTTAATGTACATTGAATCAACACTTCTTTGTCTCAGTCTCAGCAAATCTGAAGCATTTCAAGCCTCATAAATGCAGTATATGTGCATGGGATGTTGTAGTATATTGCATTGCATGAGTGTATTGGAAAATGGATTAGGAAAAATACCTGTCTTAGTGTCCTCTGTGGTCAGTCACGCTGGCTGTAATAAGCAGTGGTCATTATATTGGCTGTGGCGTGCAATCAGTAGCAAATTGCAATAGATGTATAGCCAATGTTTGTGACACATCATGTTAGTATTTTTCAGTGCCTTTTTTATAGGTATGTAGTCATAATTGTGTCACACCTGCATGTGAAGCACATAACATTAGGTATTGTATAATAAAGCTATCATCAGTGCTCCAAGATGCAAATAACAATAATAAAGGTGAAGTGAGACAACCTGTAACTGTCATGCTGTATCTAACTGCAAGGAAGAAGTGACTTAGAGCCTTTCCTACAGGAGGGCTTTGGCAGACTGCCACTTAGTGTGGTCCCCCTGAGGGCTCTTACTCGTGAATCTGAGAAAATGGGAATTACACATATTAAAGAGGGTAAACGTCAGTAATCACAGCACTGGGAGGATGCTTGAGGACTCATCAGGCCCTGCTGCTGCTTTTTTAGAGACACTTGTTTCAAGGAGCCACCATGTTTAGCAGCTGACAGCAACACTGCAATGGGCAAAATTACACGTTTCGGGAAGGCATCTACCTATGAGATTCACCGTCAGCGCACCTGTATTTACTCTCCAAACATCTCATATCCACACACAGATGATGTGTACTGCAATGATAACACCATTTGACCTCCTGATCCATGAGTCATCCAGCAGCCAGGTTGGGTTACACCCTGTCATGTCCGTTATTGTCTTCTGTCCATTGATATTTCCAGCATGTTTGCCCTACACTGACTGCCTTGTGGTCCCTGACAGAGGCGGGTTTGGTAGTTTTGACACGGAAAAGTTTGTTTGTTTGTCTGTCTGGTCAGCAGAGTTCACGCAGCAGTATGTTTGTTTGCCGGGTCAATTGTGTCCACTAACAGAGGAGCCCGGTTAGGAGAAGTGATGCGGGGAGAAGCACTCATTAGTGGCCTTTCCTCCCTGTGTGTTCTTCTTCTGGTGGAGATGGCCAGACCACCAGGCCCTTTACCCTGACTCCCAGATAAGATGTCTGGAGTCGCTCCACATGACTTAGTGCTGTTGGTACTTTGACAGAAAACAACCCTCAAGGGAAACTCAGGCAACCATAAATATTTAGGCACCAAAGAGCTTTATGGAGTTTGTTGTAAAAGGATTTATAACAGCCTGGGAGGCGATGCATCAGTGTCAGAGGGCTTGAAGCCGCCAGTGTTTACAGCATTGCATGTGAATCCTCCCACAACTGTCGGCCAAGCCTGGAGAACTGAACCAAATAAGCACTTCAGCACTAGGAATGCAAACACCACAACTTTTCCAAACAGGTTTCCGAAAACAGGTGTGAGCTCGGCGTCCTCTTGGTTAAAAAATTTCCTGCAGAGATGATTCACAAACAAGACAAGTCAGTGTCCTTATATGGATTGATTTGGAAATGGTGGCTCTGGGCCTAGTGAAGATTGATAGAATTATTTGCTCTATAAAACTGAAACTAACAGCTATGAAGACAGTCAACAAACTTGTACTGGGTCTGCAAAGGACTAGTTTGACATTTGTGGAAAATACGCTTATTCACTTTATTGCTGAGAGTTATATGCGAAGATTGATACCTCCATGTTTTTCGGTGAATTATGAAGATACAGCTGGCAGTCAGTTAGCTTAGCTTAGCATAAAGACCAGAAACAGAGAGAAACAGCTTGCCTAGTTCTGTCCAAAGGTTAAAATAAAAAAGAAATCACCTCTAAAGCAGTATTATTAGTATTTCTTTACCTTTGCACAGAGCTATGCAAAGCTAAATGGCTGCAGGCTTTAGCTTCATATTTGATAGATGAGATCTTCTTACTGCGTGGAAGAAAGCAATTGAGCGCAATTATCAAAATGTTGGTAAACAATTGTATTAACAGATTTTATGGCCACTTGGGGGCACCAGAATTCTTTATCACAGTTGATCTGGTGAAACAGTTTCTTTTTTGCACATCCAACAGACACAGACCAACATTAGCATTTATTTGGAGTCGGGTTGCTGGACACATGTAGCCTGGGTACCAGACGAATCTGCAAGCTCATGTTTTATTTGCTCTGGCAGATATTTCTGGCCCCTTTTCTGTTCAGAGATTTCAGAGGAGCACCGTTGAGGCATTTTCATAAACAACCAAGATGGCTGCCGCTGATGTGAAACGTTCTGTTGAATTCTCTATTACGTCAGTATTAAATGAACTGCAAGGTATATTATCTCTAAAAGAGGAACAAACAACTAACAGACATATCGAAGCTACACCATCACAGCCATCTCTGCATGCTGTCTGTTTACATGTTTCCATCATGCAGCGCTACATCAAACGCTTTGTTGCTCTAATTGGTTATAAGTCTATCCAAATGCATTTAAAGGCATTTTAGTCTGCACTCGTTGATAACTCCCCTTTGAAATTGAAACTGAACAGATTAATAAAGTACTTGAAAATCGCTCTGGCGATGTCAGGCAAGTAAAATAGCAATGTCTAATATTAACTCTCCTTTTAGCTCTGTTTTTGGTCTTCACCATCTCCTGAGGGAAATATCTGACTCTTGAGCTGCTCAATGTTCTACTATGTTCGCAAGCTATAGTCTCTAACTTTGTCTGTCTGCTGAAAGACACTATACAGCAACCTTAAAGCTGAGGGAAACTGTAGATTCAGGTGATACATTACAAGTGAATGTGATCCATTGTTGATGTGGAAAAAATTGATTAGCCTATACCCACTTTAAGCTTTTGCAGAGCTGTTTAGTAATTAAATATTGCCTCAACATGTGACATGTTGATCTGTAATGCAAAATGCAAACACTTTATGGACATATGCTCCTATAATAGCAGCTTACATAAACAGGTTGTAAAGAAAAAATCTTCCTGTGTAGCTGATTAGTTATTTTTTCCTCAGTGGCAATCTAATGTATAACATCTGCACTCTTGTATCCTCCCTAAACAAATCACTTGTATGCAGCCTTTACCACTACTCTTCCTTTACCTTCGGCCTCCTCATCAATGTTACATGAGGTGTTATCTGCATCCCTCTCATCTCTGCCTTCCACTCCAGGTTTTATCCGCCCCGTCTCTTTCATCTCTATCCTCCAGCGCAGCCGGACATCTCGGTCCACCATCCACGCCACCACTGCTTCTGTTGTCCTCCCTGCTGCCCTACTTCTTCCCAGCGGGGTCACTGAGCTGCTTTGTCCCAGATTGCTGGAGGATCAGGATTCCTCATCATCGTGTTAACCGTACATTTATCTGACAAGACAGAGGAGAGAGAGCGACCCCCGGCATCATTAAGCTTTAATGGACAGCCTAGAAATGAGGGAGAAGCCATAAAAGCAGGAGCCGAACTAGAGTCTCTCTTTAATGTCTCTGATCGCCCTGACAGGATTATTAATCAGGAACTAAAGGAATTTAAAACCTTTGCTCTTGGCTTCCTCACTTAGAGTCTTTAGCTTGCACCATTACATAGCAACCCAGGGTCAGGAGGTCTGCAGCTAATTGGTTCTACAGGGTTTTGAATAACAATGAGCTGAGCCCAATTACTGAACTACAGAGAGGCGGAGATGAGAAGAGAAGAAGGGGGGCCCAGTGGAACAGGCACATGGAGGATGTAGCGAGGAGGAGGAGGAGATGGGGGAGGCTGTTTCACGGCTGCTGTCCCTCTCCTCCTCAGAGTAGGGATATTAATGAGATCAGTAAATGAGTGCTGGCAGAGACGGGGATGTGGTGCTGTAGAAAAACAGCCGCCCTGCCCCTGCAGGACAGCAGCTTCTCATTCACTATTCCATTTGACTCCCGGATTCACACGAAATATGTGCGCCTCATTCTTTTTGTCCCAGATTTTCTTTGAATCTCATGTTCATTTATTAGTGATGTATTTTCTTTTCTTTCCTGCGACACAGGGGATATGTTTCTGTGGTCCTTTGCTAGCTACGCTGTATTCAAGTCTGTCTTGTGGAGTTTTTAATGCTGTCTTCAGGGGTTTGTATTCAGCAATGGCTAATATAGTTAGTCCCAGCAGTTTAGAGGCTGTTCGGCTGTGCATTTGGACTCACTCTAAGGCATAACAGACACTGATTGTTTCTTATTTTTGTGACCCCTGCTGCTTTGGTGGACATCAAGGCTTGTTTTTCATCCTCTTAGTCATCCATCATTACATGCTGCTGCAGCATATACAGCGGGTAGATTAGGCTGCACAGTATCTGCACAGTGTCTCTCTACTCTAGTGTGTCATGTAGTGTCCCCCTTGCCCTGATATTGCTGACGAAACCGGTTTGGATGGAAGCATTATCAGATTTAGAGAGCTAATTTGTTCCAGCGGCAAAAGCCTTTTCAGGCTGTTGAAGGGATCTTCTTTTTTTTTCACTTGGTCGCGCTCAGTATTTTTTGTGCCCTTGAAACATTGCATCAATGTTGAGCTGTAGGACTTTCAAATTGATCTCTGCTTAAATAATCTCTCTCAAATTCATGAATTCACATTGAGCAATCCCCTCTTCTGAGCATTCATCACTTTCAATAAACCCCTGAGAAGCTGTCATTATGCCTCAACCTCCTCATCCCACTCTAAACTGCTGTTCAAGGGCTGCAAATTGGAAATGTGATTTAAATATTGCTTGAAATGGATAGCTCATATTCACCTAAGCCCCCCCGTACCAGACTCTGTCATGCGATGAAAGCTGAGGATGTCAGCTGATGATCACTGTACTTCCTGCACCATGAGTCAAGCACATATTAATTGCTGCTAGCAAAAGGTTTAGCCCTGACCTTTCCAGATCACAAGGCAAACAAAATTCTTTGTAGGCCTGCTACTCTGCACACTTTTTTCACTTGTTCTTCACTTGGTTGGATTTCTCAGAGATGAAAAGGATTCTCTTTGCTTACACTTATAATCGGCTATAGAGCAGTGAAATACTCCAGCTGGAATGAGAAGGAGATAAATGCTTTAACTCTAGACTGCAAATGAACTACAAATCCTTGAGCTGGATTGCTGTTCATTCTTCAATTATGTAAGCCTCCATCTGTTTTTTCCCCCTACTCAACGGTGTCAGTATTTATATACAAATATATTCTTGCCAGACACGATTTATAATCTCTTTCAACTTTCAAATACAAGCATTAATAAGAGCATGAGTCCATTTGCCTGGGGTTTTTAAGCAATATAAACATTAAGTAAGCAATACATTCTCTGCTGATGATCTCCTGAAAAAGGCTTTGAATATTCATCACCATTGATTGATTGGCTTCATATAGATTTGTGCAAAGCTGTCTTGCAAATACACTTTTGAAATTCCTCCTCAGCAATGTGCTTGAATGTGGATTATGCGTTGAATATCATAATTTAAAAAATGGTTGCCAATGCCATTCATTCCAAACAATCCTCTGAGCCTGTAATGTATTGTGAACTCTTGAATCTGCATATTTGCATGCTGTAACAGAGTTGCAGCTGTGGTCTCAGAAGAGTTTATCATTATTTCACATTTATTTTGTCTCCCTAATTACGTAATTAATTCTGTTGTTTTGATTGTGGTGTTTACCGTTTGCTTTGTGGAGGCGTAATCCTGTTCTATTTGTCTGTTTGAAGAAGGAGCAGTCTCACTGAATTATTCATGCTGCGCTCCAGCGACAGCACAGCCGTTTAAATGATGAAGGCATTCGCGAAATCCTCTCTCTCTTTTACACACACACACACACACACTCTTTCTCTCTTTCTCACTCTCGCCTCTCTTTCTCTGTGAGTGCCTGAGGCGGTGAAAGTGGGATGTAAGGAGAGGAGCGGATTTCACAAGGCTCACAAGCACACCTCAAATGAGGCGATGGGAAAACATGTCCCTCTAATGTGTCTGACCAAGCTCAGGAAGAGCCGGACTGAAAGCCATGTCTAATCTGACACCATAATGTGACCTTTCATCTCCACTTCTCACAGGAAACACTGCTCCACCCTGCACATTGAACATGCCTGTGTTTGTGTGTGCGCGGGTGTGTGTGTGTGTGTTCTTGGCCAGGCCGAGCGCCCACTGAGCAGGAATGTGGACACTTGAGTCGACACAGGACCTCTACAGAGCTGCTGATCTGTCAAAACGTTGTTCACTGATTGGATATCGCAGTGTCATGTGGTGGCTGGGTGTCCACTTCACACCTTCAGCTGTGACTTTTCCCAGTGTTGAGGATACTTGATAGAGCACAAGTCAGCAGAACCATCTATTCAAGGGTTACTGGCATCTGGTTTGACTTTTTTTTAAAAGAAATGCTGTGTCTTCACCCTCAGTGTGGTCTTAATGGTGTTCCCCCTCAAGGAGCACTTCCTCAGAGACACAGACATGTTGAAGAGGAAGAGGAGGGAGGTGATGGGCTTCTCTGGGGGATTGTCTGTTTGTAGTGTTTACTGCCAAACCCTTAAGGACTTCAGGCACTTTCATCAGCACTAAGTAGTACATGGTACACATTTCCCCGCCTGTCTCCCTCAGCTTTTAATGTCTTATTTTCCTCTCATACTATTGTATACTATATATGACACCTTTCAGTCCGAGGCTTCTCTTATCTGTCTCTGTAAGGACTGATTACCATCTCCTGGTGGCAACGCACTTCCAATATACACTCATTTACATGAAGAGGATCCTACACCAGCCGTCATTTGTTCGCAACTTATTCATGGTTTTCCCTGAGGACGCCATTGTCCTTAAAATGCACAAACCACAAACCAGTTGCTTTGGTTTTCCAGATGCCTGTTTCTTTTGATGATAGCAGGCTTGATGGACGTTATCAGACGCCAGGCTCAGACAAAGCCTCAAGCATACAGTATGTATGGGTTTTATTTAAAATATTTTTCAATGTGTTGTTTTCTCTCTGTAGGCCTGTGGATTCTGCATTCTATTTGATCTGCCCTAAACATACATCTTTAATCTTTGCTGCAGGCTGTGTGAGAGGGAGTGTGTCACTACCTCTCCACTGAGGCTTCAGGCCTATCTTTCAAAGCACTGCAGCCCCTATGGGGGGCCTGCAGAGGGCAGCATACTAAACACAGCATCACCTCCGACAGCAGCTCATTTACACCTGCACCAACACCACCACAACAACCACCACAGCTATATTTATTAGCATACATCTTCATTAACTCGCTAGAGGAAGTAAGGAGGAAAAAAATAACTGGGAAAAAAAACAGAACAGGCTGAGAATGAAACCATCATGGGCCCGCGGGGTGTTCTACTGTTTGTACTGACACAGAGGACGAGTTATGCTAATTGAGTTCTTTGCATAATTAGGGAAAAAAACTTTATCATTATTATTAGTGGAGAATAGCCAGACAGAGGGTAATTTCAAGTTTCCCAGCAGGGTGCTGCCAGAGAATAGAAGAGAAAAGGACACACTCTCAATGTTATTCCTGCTGTCTTTTGATGCAGGGAGCATAATTCATCTAAGATACTTAGCCTGAGTAGCTAGCTTTAATGATGATGACTTTTCCCAATGTGATTTTTCAAAGTGTTTTAATGTATTGTCTTCATAGCGGATGTGTTTGCCGTGGTAAATTCGAGGACTGCATATTAAGTTATCTGTCCAAATTAGTTTTTTCTTTCATGTTTAATGAGCCTTCACTTTTGCCCCTTTTTTTTTTGCGAACGTCTACTTTCTGCTCCATGTGGATTGTGGTTGTGGCATTTATATGGCAATGTGTAGAGAGCTGGGAGTGTTGTGTTGGGTGTTGTGTGTGTAGTGAGATCATGTGTGATACCACTGAGAGATGGCTGAGAGGTGATGCGGCTGGCTGGCCGGCCGCTCAGCCACAGAGAGCTGTGAGTAAGTGGGCCGTGGTTATAACGGGCATACAGGGCAGTCACAACACAGTGCTGAATCCATTAGTCTCTCAGCAGGGTTTCTGCAGGTCATTTAGGTTCAATAAGATCCTGTGACATCCTGTTATATACTTTTCCTCTTCACCGAAATCTGATGATGCTACAACCAGGGGATGCTGCATGCAGAAAGTTGTCTTTCCCTGTAGCGTACAGGGCCTCGCGCTTGCTTTAAGACTGTGAACGATAGTTTATGCCGCACTAAGTATTCCTTTCAAAGGCTTTACAAGGCACTGGGGATTAAGAGACTGTACCACACTCATCTCATTTGTGTTAAGGCTAGGAAAATGGAGCACTCTAAATACATGCTGCACCAATAAGCCGCATGGGGTGGAGTGGAGACCAGGGCTCTCAGATGAGAGGCAGAAACATTGCACCTGCCCCAGTTGCTCTCCACCAACATGGCCGTCTGTGCAGCGGCTGCCTCACGAATGCAGTGAACATTCCCTCGCTTCAAAGGTTTCCCCGGCTTTTTTTCATCTCCGTGCTCCAGCCCACGGCCAGAACCACGGATTAATATTTCAAAACATGTTTCTTACTCCCCCCCTCCTCCCTCCATACCTCCCTTCCCTTCTTCGCCCCCTTGATTCCCCCTCAACATCATCTCTCACACACAGCCCATTCCCTGTTCACCACTTATTCTCCTCTATGCTCCTCCACCCTCCCCCAAACCTGCCTGCCTGCCCGCCTGCTCGCCGAAATGTGTGATATTTTTCCATATCTCACGTTTTGCTGCTCCAGTGCTCCCTTCAATCCAATCACCAGTGTGGTATGTTTTATGGATTAATAAGAAATGATCCTGGAAGGTCCAGTCAGGCAGCTGAGGAGCCAGAAGCAGAAAGATGAAGCAATGAAATGGACTGGGAGAGGGGCAGGGTGCCGTCTGCAGTCGAATTTTAATGAGTACCAAGGGGAATATCCCTTTTTTTTCTGGGGGTATCCTTCTGGTGCATCATTCTAAATCACTGTCACACAAACAAGGTATTTCCCATCATGCCTCTGGTTTGGCTTGGTAACTGTGTCATCCTGTGGCACAGGCGCCTTACCGGCACACCTGCTCTGCTATCCTAATTGAACAGATGATCTGCCAATTTGTCATGTTTATCTTCAGAGGCGTTCTGGCGTCAATGCCCTGCTCTGCTCAGCCCCCTCAGAACACAGTGCAGATGTTAGCAGAGCTTTTTTTTATGACAGATCTTGTAGTCATTACTGAATAATTCATCACCGCATTCATGCCTTTAGATAGCATCTCCAGCATCTTGCTCTGCTTTTTTGACTCCCTCTCTTTTCTTCCTTCTCCTGCTCCTCGCAAGGGAAAACTTTATTATTCTCTCCACTGACAGCAAAGTATAGCGGATGAAAGATAATTGCCTGGCTTGACTCAGCCATTGATATGAAAATAGGATTGAAATTATTCACTGTGGTTTAAAGGTTAGTTGAAGGTTATTATTCACGGAAAGGCATGGAGGAGAAGCATCTCTATGTACAGCCTGGTGGCAGGCCTGACAAGACATTTATGAAAGGCTAATATGCTGCGTGTGCTGCAAAGGCCATTTAATGAATAAACTGAAAGAGTTCCTGAGATCTTAACATTGGAGAAGTCAATTATTTTGCAGCAAATTATGCTCACTCCGTGCATAAACATGGTATGCTCCAAATAAGATCGTGAGCTTGATTTTCAGCACACTCCAGTATCTTTTATTCAGATTATTGTTTGTCCTTTCATTCAGCCTTTTATGCATGGTGGAATGTAATATGAACACTATAATGAAGAGGGAGAGGGCTTTCTCAACCAGTTTAATGTATTCGATCCGTTGAATGCTTATAGGCTTCTTATAGTTCAGATGGACTTTGAACACAGGCTTAATAAATCACCTCCACCAGCAGCCATCTGATGTTTCTGCTTAAGAGCCACTCTGATGTCTGTGGTTGGTCCGTCACTACTTACGCCATTCTCTATTACCATGGCAACTGGGGGATATATGCAGGTAGCGTGCTGTAAGCTGGAAGAAGTCATGGTGTGCTGTTTGATAGCAGCCATACAGCAGCAGACAGCTCCCTCTGTCTGTCTGTCTGTCTGCAGCGGACGGTCCTCTGCACATCTGCTTCTACACCAATATGTTGAGGCTGCAGAGTAAATATTCGCTCAGATTCATAATTTAAGTGTTTCTTTACACAGATTTACAGGTTTGTTTTGTTTCCTGTGTTGTCTTGCATACTCAGTGGAATAAAACACATATTGTTAAGCTTTGCTCATGGCAAACCCAACATGGTAGGAATCATAATGTTTCTCTCTTAACCCTCCTCACCCTACTGGTCTTCTTTATTTTGCGTAACTCTTTACAGAATAACAGATTTTGACATTTTGACAATTAAGTGATGTGAAACAAAAAGTCCTTAAAATATCACAATCAGTTTTCAGACATTTAAACCTCCATTTGCAGATTCTCAGTCTGCGTTGGTGATACCTTCATGTGAATGCATCTAAGAGAAATGAGATGAGAAGCAGAAATTATCACACTCCTCCTGGGAGAATGCAATAGTTCACACCTCCTCTTCACCTGTTTCCTCGCTCTCTCACTCTCTCGATCCTTTTTCTGTCCGTCGAGGTTTGGTGTCTTCATCCAAAGATGCAGGTGTGATCATTCACCCGTTGCTTGTTAGTCAAAAGCAACCTCTTCTGCTTCTAAAATAGACAATTATTCAAATTTCCATCATGAGAAAGCCTGTCCTTTTTTCTTCACTTTTCACAGAAATTCACAATTTGTTGAAGCCATTCAGTTACACTGATGATTTTTAATAGAAATGCATGAGTGCACATTCAGAAAGCCTTTCCTCTCTTTGAAAACAGGAGACACAGCATTTAAGGAATGTGGCAGGAATCATTCCTCAGATGCCTTCTATTTATCAGTGATCTGCCCCCTCTCTGATGCTCCTTTTGAAAATATTCTGACATATTTTGGCATCAGGTGCTATTTCTGCTCTTAACTGATTGAAACGAACCGATTTGGTAGCAGAAAACTGTAATGACTGGTTATTGGACTGTGTGCTAAAGTATTCGGTGATGATGAGGTCTTACATTTATGCCCAGTGTGGCACAAAGGGGCATAGTCAGGTCCTCCAGTGCTGATGATAGACAGCACGCTGTTATTATCTGTCTGCTTTTGTTTCACTGTATCTCCCTCTCTCCTTCCTTCAGTCCTCTCCTGCACTGTGCAAAGCAATTGGATCTTGTCCTTAAAGCTAAGCACTTCAGGATGAAGTTTTTCTGGAGCCCAAACTGCTTGTGTGATTACAGACAGATCGATACCTTGTGGTGTCCCCAGCCAGCTCACCCTGCTGGCGCAGGAAATGATGCGATCCATGCGGCTCTGACATTGACAGGCCCCAGAGAGGCGACAGCTTCACTTACTAGAAAAATGCTCTCCATTAGCTCGGCTGGGTGGCTCTGCCCTGTCATTGTTATGCTAGCGAGGCTGTGACATTTGTGTTATGTGGATGGCAAATGCCTTTCTAATCATCTGCTTGAGGCACAATTTGAATTTTCATCAACTTTGATGGACAGCTCCTGAAGAATTATCATCAAGAAAATTAAATTTTCCCTGACCCTAAATGCCATGGCTGCTGCCACTCCCTGATGGTGTCCCACAGTGCCAGTGACAAAAGCTGTAGACAGCTTCCCTCTGGGCTGCTGCCCTTTAGCTGTTGTGTCAGAGGTTAAACCTCATGACTTTTCTCATAGAGAGACCTGGTGAAAGGCCGCGTCCTTTCTCAGACAACACCACACACAAACCCTCTGCCCTGGAAGTAGTGCTTATATCCATGTCAGAGAACAGCAGCACTTTAGGGCATGTGGATTTTTTATGGCTGAGCCAGCTTCTCTTAAACCCAAGCACTTGTATTGACCAACCTCCCATCTCTCTCCTCTCTCCCTCTCATCCCCCACTGTTTCCTTGTTTGAAACAATATAGCCTGCCTGTTGTTATTGATTCAAGAAGATTGGGCCCCGGTAAGTGCTCCTTTGAGTCTGGTGTTATATTAAGCAATTGTTCCAACAGCAGATGACAGGGCTGGGAAGGTTTTGGCTAGCTCTAATAGGCCTGGTATTACCCATGTGTTAATTGATTGGGCAGCAGAAGGAGGGAGGAATTGGCTGCACTGAGAATTCAAGCAGCTGATAAATAAACACTAACTCAGAACATTCACCTACTTCATATAACACAGTTATTGTGATCTAGCCAGCTATAGTCCTTTCCTACTATCAATATGCCTCATCATTTGGTAATCATGAAAGCACAACATAACAACATGCATGACTATGAATAGTCATATAAACGACGCAAACCCGAGAGTCCTATTCTTAGAGTACATCCATTCATACTCGTTTTTTTCGTTGGCATTAAGCCTAACTTTATCTGGTTGGCCCTATAGAGTGTATTTGCTAAAGTATCTGAGCTGCACAGTCAGTAGCCAGACATTGTCAGCAGTATCAGGGCAGTATTGCATGGAGGGCTGTTTTATGGATGCCATCCGAAGTAAATGCTCCATTCATCCTGTCTGTCTGCACTGGCTTCCATTTCCTCCTCTGTCACACGCATGATTAAGACCAGCTTGAAGCATTTATCACAAGACCAGAACATGGAGAGGAAGGTGGTGGGGTGGTGGAGTTCAAGCAAAAGGAAACAGATCCCACCTTGCTTTTTGTTTTTCTAACTTCCAAACATCTCTCACTTCTCTGTCTTGTCAGTAAAACATCAACATCCCCCCTCAGTTCTCCTATCAGAGCTGCACAAAAATTCAGCATCAGCTCGATGTCTGTAGAAGTGATGACATTATTTTGACAGCCATAATGCATTATGCATCTAATTCCATTAGCAGTGAGTGGTCCTCAATTGTTTTCAAGGAATTCAGTGTGTGTGCATGTGTTTTTTATTTTGGTCAAGGGAATCGCATTAGATTCCATTTCCAATAACAGCATGTTCTGCTGTGGTTGCATTTCAGTAGAGAGGTAATTTGCTAATGGCATGGCCCTTATTAGAAAGCAATTATTATTAATTACCAGTGGTGATACAAGAGCTGATTTAGTCCTTAAAGCCCACTGTTTTTCTGCCAGTGTGGCCAGTGTGTGTGCATATTTGTGTGTGTGTGTGCGTGCGTGCTTGTGTGTGTGTGTTTGTGTGTGTGTGTCCGCTCTGCCTTTCTCAGAGAAGATGATTGCCAGCCCCACACCATCGCCCTCACCTCCCACTGGCCTGCTGCCAAGCAGCGACATTGTCATTATCAGTGTGCCAGAGGGCTGGGTAAATGTCATTATTGTAGCTTGTGGATTCCTCCAGGGAATCAACAGCTACCCGATTAATTTCTCTAACAGCCCGGGAAATATTTGTTGCATCACCAGCCCGGTTCATGGCAAACATCTATCGCTGCTATGCAATTAACGACATAGATCATTTACATAGTCACAGAGCTAATTTTCATAATGTTCCCTTTATTATCAGAGGAAGAAATTAACCCAGGAATTTATTTACACACCCACTGCAAATGGTAACAGTGTGCTAATTGGCTGTTAGATGATTAATAAGCTTATAGCACATGCTAATGAATGGTGTACTCACTGTTTCAGAGGTGCTCCAGCACTGTGCTTGTGTTTTGGCAGCTTAATTAGACAGATAATTATGTACTTGTTGCTTTCGCTTTCAAGCAAATACCATCAAACATTAAAAAAGATTAAACTGGCTCGCATTGCTATGAGCTCGTGTTGGTTCTCTAAGTCCTGAGCTCTTATAAAGACTACATTATGCGAAGGCTCTGATTTTTTAGCACCCAATTGTGTCTCTAAAGTCACAATGTCTTGTCTAAAGCAGTGGTTCTCAAAGTAGGGTCTGGGGACCCCCAGAGGTCCTTGAGGGGGGCCTGCGGGTCCCCAGCAAAAAGGACGATAATTGTTTTTACTGTAATTCCATTCATAATGTATGACTATTGTGGTCATGGGTTTCATACACTTCCTGCAATTAAACATCTCAAAGCAGAAATCCTATCACATGGGTGACCCTGGGACAAAATCATATCAAATGGGGGTTCATGGTCTAATTTGTGTCAGTTTAGGGGTCCTTTGAGTTTGAGAACCACAGGTCTAAAGTATAGGTCACCAATCAAAAAACGGGTGCAGTTCAATGCATTAATCAATAGTAAATAATAAAGAAATGAGTGAATATAACCTATAAATGAAACAGGTGTTTTATAATTGTCTCATTTTGTATGTAAAAAGCTAAATCACTAAAACCACTTGCATTTTATCTTAACAACTTTGCAATTTGCTGATAGTACTTGAAAGACCAGCAAGAATCTACCGCTCTAATCCTTAAAACTTTTTCATTGTTTCACTTTGGTAATACAGTGACCATTTATTATTCATTGGGCTGTTGTATTTAAAAAACTGTGTCCACTGTTAAATTATGCCTCAGTTCTTTAGAGGGAATCATGAAGTGAAGACCAAGCACTATCTGATGACAAAGCTGAGTTTTTCTCAGGAGACTGCTTTGTGCTGTTGTGTAACCGTGTTGAACATGTTGTTGGCTCACCAACCTACTGCTGGTTGGAGGGGGAGGATGGCAAGAAAGCCCAATTTCTCTCCCGTTTAAAGTTCTATTTTCTCAAAACATAAAGCAGCACTTTGTAGATAATTACTGCAGTTTGCAACTTTCCTTACATAAGACCCCATTTGGAGCAGCTTGTTCTTTACAGAAAATTCACGTTGTGTTTTGTTTTCCATCTGCTCTGTATAGAATAAAAGTCAGTGGTTGTCTGTGGTGGTGAATCCTCTGGGAACGCTGGCTATGAATATTTGATGTAAGTCCTCCTTTTTATCATTGACATGGCTCAGAGCAGGAATCCTCATTGATCTGGTGTTATAATCACAGATTAAAAGAACTCTCCCCAAACAATTCCCTGATTAAAGCACTGTTTATATGCTCCGCTCATGACCAAGTGAGTTTCACACACAGGCATTGAAGAAAGCCCCCGTAGGATGAGCAGGGCTGTGAACACACA
Source organism: Micropterus dolomieu (assembly GCF_021292245.1). Taxonomy (NCBI): domain Eukaryota; kingdom Metazoa; phylum Chordata; class Actinopteri; order Centrarchiformes; family Centrarchidae; genus Micropterus; species Micropterus dolomieu. The sequence continues at coordinate 15,394,704 of NC_060171.1, read as the reverse complement.
GTCTTTAATGTGGCTCCCACTGGCTATTGTGAAGTCTCTGGATCTGTTTCAACTCATTAGCTCCAAAACTTGGCCTGAATCTAGCATGTCATGCTTATGAATCAAACCCACAGAGAGATGAGGTGATACAACAGAAATAAAGACTGAGAGAAACATTTTCCAGGATATTCAACAGATTTGCTTCCTGTGGATCTTTTATGTCAAAGTCTTTTTCACACAGTATGCAATCTTACGATGCACGATATAGTCTTTAAATTAGCTTCTCTTCCACATGAACAATGCAGGAGCTCCAATCTCACATACATTTCAAACTGCACAAACCGGGTTAATTTGTGATCTATTTTCCTGCATCTAATTTCAGAGTCAATTATAGCATACATGTTTTCTGCTTTCTCTGATATATTACTGTTTGAACTTTTACGCAAAGGTTACTGGAATGCCAATCCTGACTGCTTATTGAAACTTAAATACTGGCTCCTCCGTCCTGAGACAGATAAATACTTAAACTGTAAGCCAATGGTATTTCAATGGGCTCTTGGCCTCTTGTCAAACTTCCATTTGTGAGTTTAAATGATTGGTGAATTTCATCTTAATTACAACAAAGACGAGCCAAGCCCAGAGTTCATTCTCATCTTGTTCGGTTTGCCAATTATGGATGTGGCTGGCAACGCAGTGGCTTCCACCTCTTATTTCTCAAACCCGTATTGTCCCCGGAGCAGAGAAGATTGGTACGTGCCCTGCGTCCCACTGCTGTGCTCAAACTGAAGCAGATGAGATTACTCTGTGTGCATGAAGACGGTTTCACCTAATATCAACTATGAGCCTGCCCCATGCATACTAATCATATGGATATGTTCTTTCATAAGAACTAGCTCTCACCTTCATTAGTGTCTAAAATGAAACTGTTTTTTTGAAGTGATTGATATTCTAGAGAAGTTTACCAAGTGAGAGACTTCTGAGACTGACAATTGTGACAAAGCTGGACTTACTAGCCCTCTCCTTCACAGGTCTGTCAACACTGAAGAATAAACCTGCTGTAGAGCACATTAATACATGAGAAATAAGAACAAAGAGGTATTTTTGCCCGCATACAGTTGCTGTAAGAGGGACTGTTAATTCATGTTTTCCCGTATCAGATTAAATTTGCTTTCTTCATGCATGTTCTAAAGATAATCTGTTCCAGTGCTCAGAGTTATGATTATCCTGGTGGCAAGGACAGAAAGATAGAGAGGCTATAGCAGCCCCCAAGTAATTAAATTAGCCCTGAATGGCTAATTGGATCAATTTGGAAGGCAGACACTGTCAAGGATAAGAGTAATCATCTATGCAGTAGCAATCTTTTATTGCTCAGACACGTCTTGTAAAAAGACAAGGTGTGATCCCGAAGGTTAATTTAATTACTGTCCAATTCACTCACTCACTGTGCACAATAACGCTAATTAATCTGAGATTCCTGGACTATAATGAAGCGCGACGCACCAGGTAATTCTGATTATAGTTTTTAGGACATGACTGAATACTCTCTGTTATTTCCTCATCCCAGGATCGGTGATGCTGCTGCAATTAGCCCACTCATTTCTCACACTTTTACAGGACTATTGGCTTCAAAGCATTAGATCTACTGCAAATTGAGTATATTTTGTTCGCATCTGCATGGCGTTTTTAGTATGATGGTCATGCATTTTACTCCAATAAAGCAGTGATTTACATTTCATCCAAGGTGAGCTCTCTCTGCTCAGCGAGGTGTAAAGCAATGTAATGAGAGGGAGACTTGGCTTATGAACAGAGCATTCATATTCATTAGCAGCAGGCATTAACATATGATGTCTGTGACAGATCTCTGATGCATGTTTTATGAATGCAGTTAATGGCACGCTGACAGCACGGCAGGCCATAAAGGGCCAGAGCAATCCACCAAATGAAAGCCACAGAGTAGTGGGATGATTATTGATTCTCCCCTGTGTCCTATTGATCTCTGACGTTTTCATCTGGCACAGCGCTGCTAATCTGCTGTGTATCAGAGAGACACCCACAGTGCAGCCCATTGACTCTGCTATCAATAGCCACAAAGCTGGATATCATTAAATCCTCATCACTTTGTTTCCCCCGGCCAGCCGCCACAGACAACTGAGCACTCTGTGTGACCTCTGAATAACCACTGTCCACTGGCTTGTTTATGGCCCCAGCCCCTGGTGTGTGACATTTACTGCCTCTTTTTTAATAGGCCAGTGTAACAGCTCTGCTGTACACAGAACTGATATTGACCACTGTCTCAAAGTGTGTGACTGGACATGGTTTTATCCCATCAAGTGAGCACATAGTAGGTCACCCACTGTCAATGGAAAATACACTTGGCACACGTGGGCTGTATCTTTCTATTTTTCATCAGGGCAAATGTTAGAAATAGATTACAAGCTTATTAAAAACTGGTCTACACATCCTACAGGTACATTTAAAGGGCCCCTCCACTGATTTTGCACATCAAGATCGTCTGGAGCGCTCCACTTTGAGCAAATAACCCTTTGTGATGTCATCAATATTCTCTGTTCTCTGCTTGGGCTTGGAGACAAATTTATAAAAGAAAACCTGTGTCTCAAACTTGAGGTGTGGAGTTAGACATGGTTGTTTACCAGGGAGGGAGGGCCAATGAAGGATGCCGTCAAGTTTCATTTTGGGTAAATGTAGGATGTAGTGTTTTTGGATCTTGACCCATACCAGGGGGAAAAGTAAGGGCATCTTGGCCTCTGCTGCTTTGATTTTGACCATTCTTTCTGTCTTTCATGAGCCCTCCAACTTTATGGACGTGACATACTAAATTGATGGAGTAGCCCTTTAACATGATGAGTAACCTTTTAACATATGAAAATGATGGCTTTCTTGCTTGGTTACTTGAGTATAATGAGCATGAATATGTCAGAGGTCACTGTGTGATGATATGCTCATCATTGTTTCCGAACTGCAGTTACCAGGGTGACAGTGGTTTCTAAAAGGACAGAAGAGAGACACATCAGCAGGGTGACACCAGTGAGGAATATCTTTCAGTGCTGACGGTACAGGAGGAGCCACCATCCCCCAGAGAGTGGGACACTAGGGGCAAGGACGGCTGATGCGGGGATCGATGGTGCTTAAGGTGTAGGGGTGACAAGGACAGGTGCAGGGGAGCACAGTACCATGGTCCATTAGAAGCGGAGGCTCCCTGCTGAGAGCAGACAGCATGATAAACAGCTTCAGCTCTGATAATAGTCTGGCTGATCAATAGCCTGTCCGCCAGCTGTCCCCAAGGGACAAGTAGGAGCAGCAGCCACGACAGCTGACCCCCAGGTCGTGCATGTGTGTGTGTGTGTGTGTGTGTATGTGTGTGTGTGTGTGTGTGTGTGTGTGTGTGTGTGTGAGGCCGGGGGAAGAAAGGGAGGTTTGGGAGAAAACTATCACTGAATCAGATGGAGCATCACATTGCCCTCTTGACCTTTCTGCCTAACCTTATCTTCATAGTGTAATAGAATCAACCAAGCATATCCAATTAGTATCTGCATGTCCTTCACTTAAGCTCTAATGGTTTATTCATAGTAATACATAGGAGACATTTTCACATCCTCCCCTGTCATTCTCACTGAGAATACTTTCTTCCAGCTGCCTCCTCTTCTCTTTGGGGTATTCATCCCAGCGAGGTGGGTGATTGTTACTCTTACATATTAGAACTAGATCTGAAACAATAAGTCGATCAATCAATTAGTTCACTGACAGAAAACTTTTGATTTTTTTAAGCTACTATACCAAACATTCTCTGGTTACAGCCTTTCTACTGTGAAGTTTTGTTGCTTTTATTTGTCTTTTGTGATAGTTAGATTAAATATCTTTGTGTTTTGGGCCGTTGGTTGGACAAAACAACACATTTGAAGACGTGCTAATCATTAGTTGCAGCCTTAATTTGAACTGATACATATGACAGCAAAAAGGTCAGGTAAATAGTGGATAGCACAGTTGGGTTATCTTTGCTAAATGCAAATTTCAACAGTAATAGAACGTAAAATCTTACAATTTTGAGGTACTTGTACTTTACGTTATTTCTATTTTGCGTAACTTTACGTTTTAGGCTTTAGGCTCATAATAATATTCTACTTCAGTATAATTTTGAATTGCTGCTTTTATGCTTTTATAAGTAAAACACCCGAATACTTCTTCAGTAAATGTTTAATCATTACTGTCTAGTAAAAGTGCTTTTGGGTTATTAACTGTCAAGCAGTAGTTGTTTGATTACAGATCAGCTTTGAGGGGCCTCGAAGGTGACTGTGAGGTATTCTGAGGGATAAGTACCACTGAGGGATTATAGAAAAAATATCACAGACTGGAGCAGTGGATACACTGGGTGTCAATCTTTGACCTATTGTGGTTGAAATACAACCACTCTAATAACCGAAACACTGATCTGAACAAAGATTTTCAAGACGTTATTGAATTTCAGAAATCAAATGAGCTATGTGGCTTAGTGGGCTTGTAGTCAAATATGAAAATGTCCCTGTCTGTTGCACAGAAACATAACCATTTTTATATTCATTGTTCATTTTGCTTGTCTGAGAACAAATAAATATATTTTGCTAGTCTGTCAGGACTGCCTAATTAATTTATGGTCACAATGAAAGGGAGCATAAAAAGTCTCAGAACCTGGCAAGTGTATAAATAACAAATTGCAGTTCTTTGGATAAAAGCAAGTAGAAGAGGAAACAATAGTGTTTCTGCAAGTGGTTGCAGAAACACAACATGAACTGAAGCACACACACACACGCACGCACGCACGCACGCACACACACACACACACACTGTAATGTTGTCACTCACTGAATCAAGACCACATGTCTGCTCTGAAGTCCTTTTTTCTCAACATGCGTGCGTTATCTCACAGATACAGTTGTGGCTTCAATGGCGGTGAGACATCCTGACTTGGAAAGTGAGACTCCATATCTTGAGCAACCCCACAAGCCATAAACCACAGGCAGCAGCTTCTGCAGCCCAGCTTGCTGTGACTTCAAACACTAACAAGCTGGAATAACATTTTGCTTGGGGTGGCTTCCATTGACGGCTCCCAGCTGCTGGCAAGCTGATGGAAGGAAGACAAGATTTATTACAGGCCTTGTCGCATTTGGATAAAACCTAACCACATCGTATAGAAACTCTGGGATCACAGAATGTGTCATTACTGCTTCTTTCTCTGTAGATCAGCTCAAGATCCGGGGTGGAATCAATCCGTTGGAAAATCAATTTCCATGTCTGAGCTTGCGTCCTGCTGTCAGTGGTTCTTGAAAGCTGTGTGTGGAATTAAATTGACATTTGAGGTTAATGGTGAATTGCTTTAAAACCTGCTTCAATTTAAATGATACTATAAAGCCTGAATAAAAAAAATAAAATGCTCTAGCATCAGCATAAAAAATTAGAGGAGAAAAAAATGCACTAGAGCTGAATCGTCACACTGTGAGATAAATTTCCATCCTACATAGTTTCCTCTCTCATGGTTTGTTAAGATCTATTTTACGCTGTGTCGGGTGTCATGCTATTTCATAACAGGAAATGTGAGGTGATGATGAAGCAACAATGTGACCAAAAACACCCTCTCTGCCGGAACTACAGGTGTACAAATATCCCATCTGACAAAGTGCCGATATTTTGGAGTCTGGATTTGAAAAATGTATACATATTGGCCTGAGGACAGGGGTTAGTTGTCTCAGCTGAATCACCCTCTTAGGAATGAATGTTAAATACACAAAAAGGATACTTACCTTAACTTAACAAGTCTGAACAGATAGTCCAGTCACAGTTCACAGTGTTACTTCATACCTGTGAGAGAAGGAAGTGAAAACAGAAGAAGTGGGTGGAGAAGATTTTCAGTCACAAGTGGAGTTTGTGAGTTGTCATCACTGCTGTTGAAAGGTCAAGTAGTGTGTGTTTGTGTGTGTGTACTGTGTATGCATATGGTAGGACATCATCTCTACTCGGCTGCAAACACCCCAGCAGAGCAAATCTAGAAAAGCAGCTCAGGGCTGGGAGACCATTTGACACTCTAACCCTGTGTCCATATTGCCATATTGTTTTTTACACGTAATATGTTTTACCTTCTCTCACCCTGACTTCAGTGTGTAATTCCATACAGCCGTGGATCAAATTACATTGGAGGCTATAAAAGCACATGTCTTTAAACAGCACACTGTTTCAATTTTAATGAAATTGCAATTGGGCGGTTTGTTGAAAACGTAACAACAGGAGTTGATTGTTAAAGGATACGTGTTGTTTTCCCTCCTGAGTAATGGAGATGAGATGACGCTAAGACCACCCACCTCGACTCGAATATGCAGACTGTGGCTGCAAAAGCAACGAGCCCTTTCTAACCAGATAAATCTCTGCTTTCATGAACCACATGAGAAGGGTCTACATCTGCAGAACATTTCAGACGGCATTTGGACTTACTGCAACTTGCAATTTAAACATCAGAGAGCTGTGAAGAGGTGGAAATTAGGGATTTGGGACTGTACGATGGAAAGTTGTGTGGTTAAAAAAACAGGATGAGTGCAGGGCTGTTATTCATCTGAGTTGGGTGGATAAAACAGAACACCTGCCTGTCTCTGTCTGTCTGTGTACAACAATCTTAACAGCTCTGGAAGACTAAAGCCAAATTGCTGCGTATGATTTTAGACACAGCTTATCTTTGTTGTCAATAACACACACCTATGCAGAGTGTGCTGGGGGTGAATCATCATCAGTACGTCTCTCAGACAGACTAAATGAAGTTAAAGTGGAAGTTAAATGGAAGTTGATGTTGGTGCTTTTTTTCCTTTCCACATTAGTTTGATTTATAACTGCAAGTCAGGCTGCACTGCACTAAAAATAACAAAGGAGCAGAAGTAGCACTCGCGGTTCTGTGATTGTATTGATTTTGATAGCTGGCCCTAGTGTTTGTGTGGCTTGGGGCATATTTTATCGAGAGCAGTAAAATAACAAAGGAGATGGGCTGGAAGTTCTCTATGTATACCAATCAGAATTTATAAATTGCTCCATTACCTTTATTTCCCTTGGTTACTCTGGGAACATTAGCAATTATTCTCTCATGGGCTTGGCTCATAAAACTAATAATCTGGTGATTTAGTGCCTCGTGGCACGGTGCATCCAGTCTAGCCCACTCTAATCCATTCATCTTGCCACCTATTAGTTTTATTTTGGAGGGACAAATTGCTTTCCAAGAGAAAATGGGTCAATAGGTGTCCTCTATTAGAAATTGCTAACAATGTAACTGGGGTTTTTTTTCTGTGCATATGTTTGGTAGAGTGGCGCAGGCTGATTATCATTCTATTTGCATACTGGGAGGTTGCTTCAATTATCTTTCTTGGGCTGCATGACAAATTGCAAATAGCCAAGGTTATATATGCAATACTTAATTTATTCTGCATTTCTGCTTCTGTGCTACTGTGTGTGTATTGGTCTGTATGAGTATGTGTGCATGCTTGTATGTGTATGTGTGCATCTACGTGTGCTGCAAAATGAAGTCAATGTTGTTCTATTTCTTTTTCTTATTTTTTCAGTGTGTGATCATGGAGATGGATGTCAGGGCATGTGAATTGAGAGGACTTCTACTGCATGGTGGCTCCATCCCACTGTGCCATTAGCCGCTCCCCAGGGAGAGAAAGGCTTGGAATCTGGAGAGACAGGCCCAGATTAGCTCATAAATCACTGCCCTGGGGACTGAGGCAAAACTGTGACATCATCACTCTGAGACCTTCTGTCCTGTGATCCAGCTGACGGTGCAGTCCAGCAACTGTCGCTTTCAGCTGATATGAGTTGACAGCAGACTGTGGTACAACACATTCCTCCCAAAACTGCCAGGGTTATTTTACATCTGTATCACTTTAGTAGGTTTGTCATTTCAGTGACTTAATCTGTTTATTTTGTCTATGAAATGGCAACGTTTATTTTTCCATGTAGAAATGAACCAGCTGTACATTCAAGTGTGTATTAAAAACATTAGATACTAGATACTTGTTTGTGATTGATAGTAACACACACGCACACATTCTCATGCTGTCACAGTACAAATCCTGCAGTGTTTCTGCTGCTAGTTGCTGTGAAGTAGCTGTTTGTGAGGCCCAGTTTGTAGTCGGTCTGTAATAAGGCCTCTGGATCCCTCCCTCCCGCCCACATACACACACTCAGAGGTCTGTGGTCACACAGCTGGCCCAGTCTGGCCAACCACTCCAACCTCACCACTTCCCCTCTCTGGGTGGGATGACAGGCGCAGCGAGAAGGGAGAGAAGAAGGAAGGGGGATGGACTTACCATTGGTCGCTCCCCAGATGTGGCCTGTCTGTCTGTCTGGCTGGAATGTGCTGTACATACAGTAGATGGATAGAGACGCATTTAGACTAACAGGGAGGGTGTGTTTATGTATCCTAAAATGAACCTTTCACAGTCACATGGCACCTGTGGCCCCTGGACTGCAGAGGGCCTGTCCCACGTAAGCTGGTCGGTTCTTCTCCTGTCAGGACACATGCGGCCACACAGCTGTGATACAGAAGTTTATCCAAAGTGAGGCATCCTGTCCACTAGTATCACAACCACTGCACAGAGTGTGCAGCTGACAGTGAAAACAAATGCCATGGGGTGAACGTTTTGTACTAAATGGAAGTTGACAGTTTTAATTCCGGTTCCTTTGGGGACTTACTTTAACTGGCTGAGAGGAGCCGTCTCCCACAGTACACTCCGGTGCTGCTTTCTTAGTCTATGAAGGGTGGAAGGGATGCATTTGTCGCAATAGGGGAGTCATCATGATCCCCCGGCGGCCGCCCTCTGTCCCCAACAGCCTCTGCTGATGTAATCTGCCAGACTAAAACTTACATTTACACAGGATCCACAGATGAGATAAGAGGCCCCAAGGCTGGCTTATCTGCTGCTATCAGAGGAGAGGAGCCGAGCCAACTTTCCTTCTCCTTCTCCCCCTGTGTCCTACAGGCCTGTTGCTCTGTCAGACTGCAGCAGATTTGTGTAATGACATCAGAGAGAGACTGAGGCCTGGCGACAGTGGCCCAAAGGCGCCCGAATCGTAAACCTAATTGGTGGCTGTCGCAAGTTAACTACATAGCAAATTTCCACATTCTCCCTGCGCTGCTTTAGTATTTGAATGGCTGTGAGCTGGGAATAGCTATTTTAAACAGCTTGTATCATTTGTAAGCAGCTTCTGTATATGGGGGTTGCATGTTGTGCAGTATTTATGGATTCATAATGATTATTTAAGGTATTTCAGTAAAGGAATGTTGCTGTGCCTTTATTTCTTCATCATCAGGATCTATAGCTTGTAGCATGGTTAACTTTGCCTTGAAGTGAGGTTCGGAGAACATGAAGCAAGGTAACTAGGACATAATGAGGGAAATGATGTGCACATTCATGGAGGATCTTTTGCTTCTTTGCCTAAGGAGCCATTATAATGATGTGTAGGCTGCCTTGGTTACACAGCCATAGTCACTGCACGCAACCACAGTACCTCTGCCGGAGGCACACACTACGCCACCACATTCAAAAATACTGTGTTTGGCCCAGCCAATAGGCTGGCTCCACAGCCCAGGGTTAAGCGGCTTCCCGACCTCAAAGCAAGGGGTCAGTGTGGAGGAAAAACATCACACAAGAGCCACAATTGCAGCCCTCAAACATGAAAAGTCTCTTTTTATTTTTGACAGGCTTCCCACTTTTAATGGCCAGGTCTGTGTGCTGCATAAACAAACAGTGAGGCTTGGTCTGCGCAGGCAGCCAACAGCAGTGGCTTTGGTGGTGAGCTGGATTACAGGCTACGATGGAGCTGTGGTTAAAATGGCACACACTGAGCTCCACTCAGACTCTGTGACAGTCAATCGAGCTCTCTCCCACTTTCTAACAGCTCAGTGGTGGCTGCAACATTTCCAGATGTCAGAGCTGTGGCTTCTACAAGAGCCAATCCACACTGTCGGCTCAGTTAGGTGTAAAATATTTGCTGCATCTGCTGTTTAATATAATCTATGTTGACTTAGTTTCTTTAGGCATTTGAATGCTAACGCATATATGTTTAAATGCTACACCTCATATCACTGGGGGGGGGGGGGGGGGGGGGGGGGGATTCTGTAGGAGTAGATATATTGATAATATTGTACTTTAGAAGAAGCAGCCTCTGTTTTTGCGAAAATCAGCTTTTGAGAGGATTTGTATCATTGTATAAAATTTAAATGCAGAGTCAGGAGTTCCCTGTATGCAATAAAGTTAGATCTAATCCTCCTTGTCACATACGGCTTCTGTGAGTACTAATGTTTGTGCTGCTGTTGCTCTGATGGATTTGCCTGTGTTTTCTCCTCCCATTCCTGCTGCAGCGCCTCCTCTTTCCAACACTGCTAATGACAGTAAGTTTAATTAGTGCCAGCAGCCCCCCTCCCCCCAACTGTAACTTCATTAACTGCTGTCAACAGGCCAAGCAACACTACACATAAACACAGCTCATTATGACTCTGCCCTATCTTTTGTCTCCTCCCTGCTCCAGAATCCCACACTATTTATCTCTATCTCTCTCCTCTACATATACATATATAAATCTCACACCATAATGAGGGTCCTCCAGTTAGGATGGATGGGAAGCTGTAAGGTCCTTTTTCACTCCCTGCGCAGACCATGAAGCAGCAAAAGCATGCAAAACCCAGGCTTTTGTTTTACTTTCATTTTAAAATGTGGAAACTGCTGTGGTGTGGTGCATGTTTCGTGTGGAAAATCCAGCATTTTGTGGTTATTATCGAAACAGTAAACGTGTTGGATTATATGAAATTAATCTTAATCATGAGACAGTAAATTGGAGTCAGTCGGATACATGGTGGAACCCATGTGAAATCCATCTTAAATTGATTTATTCTCTGACCCATGAATTTAAAGCATCTCACAATTCACTTTACAGCTCACATCAAAATGCATTGATTGACCCCTGCACAATCTTTAGCAACAAGATCAATTTTCCCTTATAAGGATCTGTGATGTTCACTGTTGGTTTATGCATCCCTAACATAACACTGGTTCTGGCAGTGTGTTAGTAAAACTGTGCCAGTAAATCTTGCCCACAGAAGAGTGATTTATGAGACTGCAGAGGGTAAGCTTTCATGACTTCACTCTCTTTTCTGCAAAGTTGTGTATATGACATGTAAATATGATCATTTGCCTGGTCAATTATCCTCCATCCTCTATTTGACTGGCAGTGTGCAGTGTTTCAGCACTGTTTGGCTGCTGATAGAGAGATAACCCCAAGCCTTGTTAGATTCCTGACAGGCGCGGCTTGTCAGTCTGTGGTTCTGAAACCTCCCTATCAAGAAATCTCTTGGAGCGAGCCAGTGGATTCTGCAGGGGTGAGCGTCATCAAAGCCTTTCATGTTCTCTAGCTAAAGGCAGAGAGAGGGAAGGGGAGAAAGCTTTAGCAGGTACACTGTGCTCTTTGTTTACCCTTTCTCTTACCAATCTGGTGCACAGATGGCCAACAATTATTTCTCTGTGTGCGCATTGCTGCTGGCGAGCCACCAGCTTTTCAGAGATTGGTGTAATCCTTTATTATTTATGATTGTCTGGGATTTTTGGATCAAGATTGAACACAATCTGTTGAATAACTGAGAGGAGTGGGAGGCAGCAGAGTGGAATGAAATGCAAACAAAGAGAATGGAAATGGAGAAGTCAGGGCATCCATAATGAAGATTTGATGCTCACTGTTAGTAGAACTGCTCCTGGATCCAGCACACTTTAATCCCATTAACACTGACTAAATATACCATTTGTTTTAAGCTTGCCAGTGGTGGTGTTTATGCTAATAGCCTGGTCGCTCTGGGCGATTTCAGAAGACTTTTGGAGGGCACCGGCTAATAATTAGATTCAATAAGGAAGTCAATTTCTATCCTCATTTGAAATAAAAATAAGAGGCTTAGCCTCTCATAGGACAGGCATTAATTTGTTGATTTGTTCTCGCTTTCTCTCTCAGGGCTTCTGTCTCTATAATTCTTTAACCCTTTTTTGTCCTTCTTAAGGGAACAAACATACACTGATAGCAATTTTCTGGGGACCATACACACCAAATCACTCCGATCACATATGAGTAGGCTACTGATTTCCAAACAACTTACTGATATGAAGACAGGGGAAAAGTGGTGGAATTTAACTGTACATTTACTCAAGGACTATACTTGTATACACAAGGTATTTCCATTTTCTGCTACCTTGTTTTTTTTATTCCTCTGTATTTCAGTGCCAGTAAAAGTTACTTTTCCAATTAAGATTTAACATATCCTACCTTGTAGATTTACTCGAGCCTAGCTGATACCCGCGCTCCTCAGGTAGAAGTCTTTTAACTTTTCCCTGTTGGAATTCCCTACCTGAGGTACCTCCTTTTACTTCTATAGGAAAGCTGTTTTTATATTAAATCTATTGCTGCACTATTTTGTTTGGTTCTGTAAAGCACTTAAATATATAGCATTATATAATACATTATATAACATTCCAACATTTTTCTGCATTGAGTATTTTAAGTACATTTTGCTGATGATACTTACTTTTATTTGAGTAACATCTGAATGTAAAAACACACAGTGGAGTATTTTTCAGTGAGGTACTGATAGTACAGGAGTGGTGGAAGGAGTATTTAGATTGTTTTCTTAAAAAGTATCAATATAGAAATGAAAAATACTCTATTACTTGCATCTTGCCTAGTTAAGTAGAAATACAAAAAATTTATCTGCAAAATGTACTTAAAGTATTAGTAGAGAAAAATGTGCCGCATATATTTTTATATATGACATCATATCATTAATGTATGTATCATTTTACTGTTATCACAGCGGGGTTGATTTGAACTACTTTATATACAGTTTGGTAGATCAGTCCAGTGGTTACAACATAAATCTGAGGTGCCACGAGAGCCCCATCCAAACATTGCTTTTTTAAAGGAGTCACAAGTCAAGAAGGTTATTATCTTTAACAATCCATTGTATTTCATGAACTCCGCCAAATGTTTTTTTATGTTAACTCTCAATCTGAAAAGTGACTAAAGCTGTCAAATAAATCTAGTGAAAGTACACATATCTCTGTGAAATGTGGAGTAGTATAAAATGCATATACTCAAGTAAGTAATTCAAACCTGTCCTGTAGAGCAGACCTCATCATCCTGGTCGGCTGCTGGGCTCTGCTCTGCCGGGCTCATGAGCTGGGGTTCCAGCTGGAGAAGCTCTCTGATCTGCTGTCAGACGGCAGTCTCACTTTCCCCTGCCCTGATAACTTCCTCAGCTCTCTATTATTCTTTTCTACCCAGTCAAGCTTTTTTTTTCTCTCCCCATCCCCTCGCTCTGTCTCTCTTTTTCAACTTAATAATGGAATCAAGTGCCCCTCCAGAGCAAGCAGCAATGCTGGCTGCAGGTGAAGGAATCATTTTCAGCGAGCATGTGTCAGTCAGCAGGTATAGGAGCACTTGTGGAGTCAATTTAGCATGGTGGAGAGGAGCTATATTACTGTGTGCCAGGGAATATGAAATGCTCCTCAGTGAGGCAGAAGTGGTGAAACGCGGTATATGAGGACAGCAGTCTCATAAGGAGATTTCTGAGATACTACACAGATCATGTCATTATGGAGCTATAAAGGGATCTGCTTACCATTCATCACACTCTGTGATAAATTCATCTCAGCATTGACTTCTGCAAAGTTGCTTCATCACATGCTGTACACTGTTACATTTCTGTTTGATGTAAGTGAATATAATGTTCACCCTCATGAGACTCTTACAATTTGCAGACTCTGGCCTCGGTAGCAATTGCACTATTCTTGCAATGGGCTGTTACCTTGACGACATATTTTCCTTCGAGACTGTCATGTGAAGTCATTCCCATGCCATGTGAATGTAATCATGAACTATAACTGAATTTAGGACTAAAGAATCTTTTTAATCACATTAGCCATTTAGCAAACTGGATTAGAGGAACTAAATCTTTGTTGAGCAGCTCAAGGTATTCTCAATCAACTGGTACCGCTTGATCCTCTGATCAGTTTAATGTTGAATCTTTTCATAGTGTTTGTGTCCTGAATTATGGAGCGCGTCCAGAAGGAGACTGCCGGCGGGGAATAATTTTATACACAGACTAGCTGTGAGCCTCTAGCCCTGTAACTAGCTGTAATCTGCAGTTTGTTGTCAAAATAGTAATGATGCCGCTATGCATTTCCTGAACCGAGGGTCTATTTAACAAGCTCTCACTACGGCGATTCTTGATTATGCAGTGTGAAGAGCTGAGTGGAAAATGAAGTATAGAAAGGCTAATGTGAGCCACGATCACCTCTCTGTAAGTAGGCGGCTGAATTTAAGTGGATAGGAATATAACTGGCAGCCCTCCAGCTCTGCGGATGGTGGACAGAAGACAATAACAACATAGCAAAACAACAACTTTGTGTGCGAGGATGAGGCTGTATGAGGAAGAGGTGTTTGTGTATCAGCTGCGTGAGTCCTTCTGCTTCAGCACTGAGACGTGGTACAGACTGAACACGGAGTAGAAATTCTGAGGTTTTCTTTTAGTTGCACTGTGTATCAGCCTATTTTGCCCTTCATGGAAATGAATATTATGAACAGTATTCTGAATTTAAACATTGTGATTTATATGATTAAACTCTGATTTAAAGATGAATGTCGTGGTTGCCTGTGACGGACCACAGTCACTACGGTTGTATGGCCATATGTGACTGCCGTACCAACAAGCCTGGCTCTTTGGCGTTGCGGTCAAGTTGCATGTTTGGTACCCGTAGACCCGGGTTCAGATCAGGGTGGGGTGACTGCTCTTGCCTTTCCGGCACATATGGTGTCAGAAGTGGGATGGCTTGCCGTAAAATTGCAGGTGTACTCAGTGTGTGATGCGTCCGAGGAACCCTGTGTGTGAGGGTGAAGCACTAGTGGGCACCCTGAGATGGGAGAAGTATGATTGGCGGGAGTTGTGACGGATGCCTGTATGCGTGAAGTGCAATGGGGCATCACAATGGGGTGTCTCCTGAAGGGGAGGGCAGTGTGACGGTTGAGTATGCACTATAACTACCTGTTGGCGTTGCAGTCAAGTTGCATGTTTGGTACCCTGTTGACCCGGGTTCAAATCCGGGTGGGGTGACTGCTCTTGACTTTATCAGCACATATGGTGTCAGAAGTGGGATGGCTGGAGGTGTACCCAGTGTGTGATGCGTCCGAGGACCCCTGTGTGTGAGGGTGAAGCATTAGCGGGCACCCTGAGATGGGAGAAGTATGATTGGCGGGAGTTGTGACGGACGCCTGTATGTGTGAAGTGCAATGGGGCGTCTCCCGAAGGGAGGGCAGTGTGACGGCCCGACTGCTCTTGCCTTTCCGTCACATTTCCATTAACATGAATATGTGTTGAATGCTCAAGAGTTTTATTGTTTTTATTGTTACCCCGAGCCTTTTTTTTAACCAGTTAACAGTATAGTGACGGTTTAATCAACCAAAAGGTTGTGTCAGTTGTGATTTGGTTTCATTTTTTTACTTTTCACCATTACTTTAGCCTAAGCTAGCATGTTAAGGCACTGACTGAGTTGTTTGTCCACAAACCAAATTGTGTTTTCTTTGAATAAATTTAAATATGACAGAATTCACTCCAAAACTCAAAGCTTGCAAATAATCTTGGGAAATATTAACACATAATAATCCTGTTGTAATTTTTTGTAATAATTTGCAAGACTCTATGCAATGTATCTATTTTTTATGTGTTATAATGTAACTGGCAGAGTGCAGTTAACGTTGCATTGTAACAGTGGAACACAGAATATGGTGTGGAAAGGAAAACCCCTCAAACCGTAAACTATTTTGGCACATTTTTGAGACATAAGATTGTTTTTCTGCTACGGCAAGAACTTGGTTGAAAGCTGATCCTCCAGGAAAAGAGTAGTGGCTTGATATAGTTCAGCAAATTCTATTTGAATAAGACAGTTTTTGAGAGTTGCAAGAAATATTTCTGACAGAAACTGGGAAAAGTGCATCATTTACATTGAACAAGATGCCAAACAAGTAACTTGACTGTTGAATTGAAAATACAATCAAAACTAAAGCGTAAAAAAGATAGTTCTCTTTGCAAATGTTTTGATATGAAACAATAACCCAGGTTCGCCTGACTTTTAACTCTTGATCTTAAAAGTAGATTACATATGCATAAAGCAGACTCTACGCACCATGTATAGTTATAAATATCTCTACTTATATTTATCAGTGTGGGACTGTTGATAGCAGAGAAGATTCATTTCTTCCTGTCTGCATTTTTCTCCTTTGTTAAAGACTTTCATCCTGTTTTCATTGATTACTGTCTGATGAGTCATCCTGATTATACAGTGCAGCAATTCATCTTTCCACCACACACTGTAGGCCCTTTGTTGCATGGAATGTATGTGTGTGTGTGTGTGTGTGTGTGTGTGTGCGTGCGTGCGTGTGTGTGTGAATTTCTGCCTCCTGCCAGTGAATGACGTGCCTGCGATACACAGCGTGTGTGCGTTTGTTTGTGAATGTGCAGTATGTCTGTGTGCATCTCCATATAAACAGCATACCATTACCCTGAAGTGTAAGTCACTGCAACACAAACCCAGCCTTTACAGCAACAGGGCCCTCATTTTCTGCTTCATGAACAGAAAAGCAAGCCCGCATTTCCAAGTCATTTATTAACTGCAAGTAATATTAATGAGCCAAATGTGTATTCTCTACATCCATCCAATATAGGTAGGTGATAAATAGTTACACCATTATCGTTGATCTTTGCCTTGTTCTGCTACTGCAAAACCATGATTTCCAGCAGTATACATTAGTGGAGTAATCTCAGATTTTTCACAGGAATACATCCAATGTGACAGTTACAGCCACCTTTGAGCAACAAGTCCCACAGTAATTGTTGTGTGGAAGAAGCAAAATAATTGCTGAGCTATGTGGAAGGAGAGGTGCTACGTAGTTCAAAGTGGCAGGAGTGAGGACAGTCCCGGCTCTGTCAAGAATTAGAGCCACCCCTGCAAATAGGCCAATGTGTAATGCCTGAGGGTGGGAGTTTCACTGAGACTGGGGTTTCCGTGTAAATAAACAGTGTGGGGTCTCAGTGGGTGGAGCCCCCCCCCCACATCCCCCCGGGGTTTGGCCGGGTCTTTTGTTGCCTTTAATCCAAGCACTCTCTATTGAAAAGCACAAGGGGGTGCCTGGCTGAGATTAGCCCGCCAGCTCTTGTGTGTGCTTGAGTTTCTCACAGACTGCCTCCATACTTTTGGAAATAACACAGTTATCCTACATCCTCAAGGTGGCTGACAAGAATGACAAGTAAGACGACTGCTGGGCAATCTCAGACCTTAACATGACATAATGACCTTAGCGTTCCCAAAAAGCTACTGCTATGCTCAGTGTGAAACATGGCTGCATGATTGTTTAGTCAGACCAATACAGACGAAACCTACGCCATTAATTGAAATGTGCTTTATCAGCGTGACAATAATTAAGTTCAGTATTGTATAAGATTACATGTTATACGTGTGTAAAGAGTCCACAGTCAGAATCAGAGTCAGATTTATTGGCCATATGTGTACACATAAAAGGGATCTGGTTTTAAGTTGCTCTCAGTGTACTTGTACACAGTTCCAAGAAGAAGATAGAAATAGACATACAGGCTAAACAAAGGGACAACAAAGCTGAACAAAGGTACAAATAACAATAGGATATATATATATATATATATATATATATATGAATGTGTATAAACATTGAAACATTGGAGATAATATAATTAGTCTGCCATTTGTATGCATCTGGTATTGTTTTTTCTTCATTTCACTGCCTGGTTATTGCAGTTGAGAAATAACATACAACTGATTTAAGTAGCTTCTTTTGTTTCCATCATAAAAATAAAAAAACAAGTAGTTATTTTCTGGTCTTTTGATTGTGGAAGCACTACATCCTTCTATACAGCTTAACATTAATATTAGCTTCTCCTCATTCATGTTTAATGTCAGAACAGGTCGATTGGCCTTGATAAAGGTAAACAACATCCTTTTGTCTGCTCTTCAGAGGCCCATATGTATATGTAAAGGAAAACTACAGGTTGTAATGTTACAACTGTTTGCATGCTTCCTTTCTTCTTTTGTTTAATGTAGGCTCTCATTACCACGTGGTGGTAACAGATTGTTTGAACTGGAGAGAAAAGCCATTCGAAGCTAATTAAGCAGCCATTCCAGGCTCTATTCACAGGCAGAGGACCGAGGAGCACAGGCATTTGTCAGCGCTTGACCCCGCGTGGTATTGATTGACAACGCTGCTCCGTGAATGACAGGCTCGACGCTGCTGGGCCAATGGGAAGCCGCCGAATAAGTGCACCGCGCTGCCATTGGACGAGAGGCCTTAAAGCCGCAGAGGAGTCCCACGTGGGGCTGAGTTGAACCTTCAAAACAAGGCGTAGAGGCTGCGCTTAGACATGGCTGATGTTCATATCAGACAAAGGCAATCATCCCTTCTCTCCCCGCAGCGCGACTATTACACAAATGCTGATAGGTGGGCGCGCGGGTGTGTTGTGCAAGAATAAAAATGTACGTCGAGTCGGTCCCGTAGCCTCAATTTGTTGGATATCGTCGATCGATTGGTCATTATTGTGTCCTTCACGGTGTGTGTGTGTGTATGTCGGGGGGAGTTTAACCAGCACATTTCTGATTTTAGCCGTTACTTTGGATTTATCACAGAAACATCGCTTCACATTTTATAATCACGTTTTACCAAAAAACGCTCCTAT
Source organism: Micropterus dolomieu (assembly GCF_021292245.1). Classification (NCBI taxonomy): domain Eukaryota; kingdom Metazoa; phylum Chordata; class Actinopteri; order Centrarchiformes; family Centrarchidae; genus Micropterus; species Micropterus dolomieu. The sequence continues at coordinate 15,375,905 of NC_060171.1, read as the reverse complement.
CTCCATCTTTTCCTTGTATGGGGATAAAAATTAAAGCATGCTTGTTGCACCGCACACCTTTCTCCCGCCATCCCCGTTCCGCTGGTGGTGGTCTCACCCAGAAATTCATCAACTTTATTTGGGCGGCAAAAAAAGTAAACACCCTAATGAAGCGCGGATGTGGAATTTGTGCTGTCTCTGTCAAATTTGGATATCATCGTCGGCACATCAATGCCTGCTGTTGTTGTACATGGTGGGACGGACGGATGATGCCTTGTGGATCCGCGGAATGATGTCATGTATCGTTGCACCCCACGTGGGGGCCGTCGCTCTCCGATAGGCAGATGTGGCCGTTTTCCTTCTGAGTAATCCGATTGGACAGATAGGCGCTTTCACGGCAGTTCAGCCCTGCTGCCTGTGTGTGGCAACCAGGGTAAGCTGGACAACTGGGGGAAATGCGAGATTGTGGAGAGTACTATGTTACGCTTTTAAAGAATCTCCAGCCTCTTCGAGTCGGAAGACAGATTTTGGAAGCAGTGCTATTTATTTTTTTCTTTCTTTTTGGGATTAACCAGCCACAAAAGGCGCACATTCCTCGGAGGTTCGCGGCTGAGAATAAAGTAGTTTAATCGAGCCCGACCGCACCAAATTTTCTCCCAACTGCTCCCCCAGTCTGACTGGGTGCGCTCCGGAGAGAGAAGGAGGATGCTTGTTGAGATCTGCGTCCACCACGCTTACATTAGGAGGGATTAAACGCATGAATTATAGCCTGCTCTGTTTTTTTTTCTCCAGAAGAACAAAAGTCGGACGGACGGTTAGGGCGCACGCACGGGTATGTATTTCCCAGAGCTGTTGGTTGCTTTTTTAGTGTTTTTGGGGGCGTACGCTCAACAGCGCACCGTTCCCGTCGCTTTCCGCGGAGTGAAACAGTAGGTGGAAGCAGCCGCTGTCGGCCGTGGCCTGCCTGTAGACGTCCTACAGCGGGGGCTTTTGGTCATTTGACGAACATCAGCCAAGATTAGAGCCACAAACGTGCGAAACAGAAGCGAGCATTTAGGTGTTACGCAGAAAAAAGTGGCGCCTTTTATTTAATCTGTGTTGTGTTTGCAACAGTTTAAATTGTAAATTGAGTATACCGAGTGTATGTCGCTGACCATTGACCGAATAAGGTCATCAAGAAGACACGAAGCGCAGGACTTGTGCTGCTTTTTTTTGACATGGCTCTAACTGCCTACAATAACTAGGACTAGTTTGGTGTTCTGAATACTTATTAGCAAACATCTTGAAGAGTAGCTATTGTTTTATTTTTTCCTTCAGTCTATAGATTAAAACGCGTCATTTTTCAACACAGGATTTTCGCGACCTCCCCTCCCCGACCCCCCACCCCTGTCTGCCGAGAACGCTGTGGCTGTGAGCACATTTCAACCATTTTGCCAAAGGACCTGAACACTGGAGAGATAAACAAAGGATACATTTCAAGATGTATCCACAAGGCCGACATCCGGTAAGAAGCGCCTCCTCTATACTTACTATAGCTTACACATTTTATCTGACAACACTGACATTGTTCCTAGGCTGTGCTGATTCCCTCTGAAATCTGTCCTACAAAGCGTTTTTCACCCTTAATGCAGCTCATCAAATTTCTATATGGTGATATTGCAATGTATGTTTGCTACACCAGAACATGCACTTAGTGGTAAATGGATGCAGATGGTTTTGCATGCTTGGAGATGTTCATTCATCCACACACTAACACATGACTCTGCTGAACATGAGGACAGGTGGTGGTTTTGAGTTTTTTATTTTTTTTAAAATTTTTATTTTAAATTAGATTTCATTTTCGGTATAAGAGCCCATTCATGCTGTGGTATTAGCTTCTGGAAGTGTGAAGTAGACCCACCTATTTGGGGAGGTGATGTCTTACTTACTTCAGAGGGGATATTAGTTTAAAAGTAGTGAGAACTACTCAGCAGCATGGGACACAATGCAGGGAATGATGACTACAACTTTTTTTCCCTTCTGTGACTGGACTGATGGGATTTTTCTAAAAACCTTCTTTCAGGCTCCACATCAGCCCGGACAGCCTGGCTTCAAATTCACCGTAGCAGAGTCATGTGACAGGATTAAAGATGAATTTCAGTTCCTGCAAGCCCAGTATCACAGGTGATGATTACAAATTATATCACCAAAGTATGACAGTGTCAACATTTACAATGGTAAAGGTTGCGGCTAATATCTGGCTGTTGACATCTGCAGGAATGGGGAACAAAAAGACACTGCTGTCAATTGTCAAGTGTGTGCGTGTGTTGTTGAAGTGATAGATTCGCCTGAAATTGACACCATGTCTTCTATTTTAGTCTTAAGGTGGAGTATGACAAACTGGCCAATGAGAAGACGGAGATGCAGCGCCACTATGTCATGGTAAGATTATGTTACAATAGGGAGCAATTATGGTTCCAAATTGCAAGGCTTGTTGAAGATCAAGTTGGGGTGGAGTGAGACAGGCTATTGTGATCACCTGCATGGTGGTTATGGCGGGTTGAGTGTCAGGTACAGGCCTGTGAAACCCCCCGGGGGGGTTTTGATGTAGCTGGTTGTTACAGAGGAGCTCTTCCTGACAGGCAGGCAGTACTGGGCTGAGGCTCCATTATAGCACGCCCCTGATCTCCAAGGGCCGACTGCAGCGTTGCCCTCTGTGTGTGCTGATGTGATTATTCTCCTAGGAGACTCCACGCTCAGACATATGCATGGCCATAAATTAGGTGTGAGCTGCTGGTGAAGGGCCAGAGCAGTGTGTGGGGAAAAATGCACCACAGCAAACAAAATGGAGGACGTGAAACATGCTGCAGTTTATTTTACACTAAGTCGACCTTAGCTCCTGTCTGAGCCTAAATTATTAGCTTTTATTTTAGCAGCCTTTGTAGAAAAACATAGGTGTGTGTATGACGCAGGAATTTAGCTCAGACATGATGCAATCAAAACGTTCTCCTGTGTGGCAGTGTACTCTGTTGTCCCAGGTAAACACACCCAGGATGACTTAAACCAATACATGCAGGCTTAAGTTAAACATTCTTTTCACAGGAAAACAACATGTCAGCCTGACAGGGAGGAGGTTAGGTAAACATGTTGGGAAGTATCCCACAGCCAGCACCGGGTGTCAGGTTACGCTACGGCTCTGGGGCTCTGATCTCAGACAGAATGGCTCTCTTGTTCGAGAGTAATTTTCGAAGAAGCTAATGGACTGAATAATGCATTGGCCTCATCAAATAGACGCTGACTGGAAAGCCATTTCTGCCCTGGCTGCCACTTGTGGGCTCCACGGATTACATTTCAGCCAGACAGACTGACCTGGCTTGAAATATCAAGAGTGTTGAGCAATCGCGTTACGCTAAGTAAATAGACATCCTGGGGATCTGAGGGCTTAGGATGGTGATCAATAAATCTAACCCTTTCTTCTCTGTGCCCACACTATAAACAACAAAATATCGATATATTGGCTATTTGCTGTCAGCTGCTCTAAGAACTCCGTTTATATCTGATCTTTGTTTATCAGGTTTGCTCCACAGATACTGGATTGTATTTAGGTTTCAATCATAATGTTTAAAACCATTTGATGGAAAATTAGTGTAGTGATCAATTAAAATATTGATTTGTGGTTATACACAGTAAGTTACATTGAAATTATGAATATAGAAATAAAAACAAAAGCTACATTTATAAGAAAGTACCTGTTACTTTTTATATAGTAAATGTTAGCACATTGATAATGGGACTTTTTGACTTCATTAATCATAATTAAATCTTTGCTTTCATTGCAGTATTATGAGATGTCTTATGGGCTCAACATAGAGATGCACAAACAGGTAGGTACCATCATGTTCCTCCATATTTTTCAGCTCACTGGTTTTCCACAGTGTCGGGGGGATGCGAAACCCGGGAGGAGCCTCTCGTGAACTGAGCATTGGTAATAGGTTGTAAACAGACGGATCTACTGCACACAAACAAGGCAATACGATTTCAAACTCGTACCACCACTTGTACAATCGACGTGACCCTAAAGCCTGGATTTGTCTCAGCCTTTTGATAAGATTAATGGTAGACTTTGGCAGGCTCGGCCTTTGACTTAATGATTAAAGGGAGAGATTGTTGATTGGTCAGTATTTCTTTTTAAGATTAACAGTAATTGCAAGAGGAGGGCAAAAGTCCTTTAGTCACTTATTGTGCTCTTATCTTTATTATAGAAGATCCTATCTTGTATTGCTCCACAGATCAATCACACTGATACTTGAAGAGATAAAGATTGTACGAATGAGTAACCCTGAGATTCCCATGCATGCGGCTCTTAAACCAGTGAGGCTGTCCCTTCTCCTGCCACAGCCTAGCTTGGTTAATGGCAGCGTTGGAGGCAATGCGGATCGGTGTGGTAGGGTGATCCATCAGTGTCTTGGCCGAGTGTCACACTGCCACATGTCTGTCAGGGCTCGGGCCGCTCTGATAGCTTCTGTCAGGCACTTATCGCCAACCAGTGGGAAAGAGGAGGGGGATGGGAGCCGGAGACAAGTCGGAGAATAGTGCTGGGGGAGGAGCAACAGCCCAGCCCTGTGTAAACAGGTTAATCGACTGATCCATTTTAGCGCCTGACTTTTATCAGGAACCTCAACAGAGCTGATGGAAGTGCTTGAATAATTCATCAGTGGGGCCCTAACCTGCTGAACGGCATGTTTGTGAGCAAACAGTGTGGGCCCCGTCCATGCAGCTCCTCCAGCTTACAGCTCAGGCAGGGGAGGAGGAGACGATGGGGAGCAGTTAACAGGCAGGGTTGGGATGGATTATTGGATGCACATAGGCATATTATTTTTCTGCCAGGAGATTTATTCCATAGTGAGGAAATCCATTCCTCTTACTGTGCCTTTTTTCATTACTGTGCAGGGACATAATTCAGATTTCAGAATGCGCACACACCGGCACAGCTCAGATGGACTGATGTGGCAGGGTTATCCGATCCCTCTCTATCAGGCGTGACAGTATGTGGATGCAAACGGCTAATTTCTGCTGCATGATGTCAGCCAGTAATTACCATCATCTGGTGCTTGTTTCCAAGAGCTGCACAGGGTTTGGGGCTTGGGTGTTACTCAGGCTCAATCAGATTTGGCTGTTACCTATAGTCGTAACACAGACATGAGACCCATGGCTGCGGGAATCCTTTGCTAAGTAGCAAACTATCTGCCATAACCAGGGCCAAAACAAACTTGGTAAGCCAGCAGACATTATGCAGTGTTCATGCAAAAGAGGTGTACAGTGATTAGTTGGAGAAGCTGTGGCTTTCCAAGCCATCAATGCTCCCAAGTCCCCAATCTGTCAAGCGTAACTGGGCTGGAGTGTAATAATTACAGGGTGTGAACTGTTGGGTATCAGGTCTACTTATAGATTCAGATTTTTTTTTTTTTTTTTTAAGACACTGTACATTGAAAAGGTTTTTATGTCTTGATGCTGTTGTTGTCTGAATAGGTTTATTGTTTTTAAGATCACAGTCATCCTTTTTTACTCAAGAAAATCATCCGCCTGCCTGCTGTGGCTGACGAGGTTAATCATAGTAATGACTTGTGCATTAATTTAGGCAGGCTTTTGGCCTTACTCAGATCAATATAGATAACTTCAAATGCCACTTACTTGCTTCATATTAACAAAGGCTCCGAGGCTTTGTGCAACATCTCAGTTTAGTGGAAAAATGCATAATTTTGTGGCTCAGGTGAGCCGTCAGTGAAGTACTAGTCTAATTTTCTTCCTACTAGAAAAGTCAGAAATAGGCGATGCTGTCACCTTGGACAAATTGGAGTCCCATTAAATATGACTAGTGAAGTATTGTTTGTAGATGGATCATGTGACTGGAGCCACCAGTAATTTTCCCTCTGTATTAAATACTCATCAGTGTCTCAACTCCATTTCCCCACTGCTGATAGTAACAGGCGAATACCTTTCTGCACACCATTGACAAGCCAGCCTGAGAGTGCTCTTAAAGTGGTGCTACACAGGTCCGAGTACCTGTAATTGTGTAGCAGCAGCGTAAAGCTGGCCTCAAGGGCCAAGCTGTCATCTACTTAAAGTGACAACAGCCCCATTTTTATCTGCCAGCGGAACAAAAAAAATCCTCCCAGCACTGCACTGTATCTATTTTGACAGCTGTGGCCAGCTGAGTTGAAGCCTTTTCCGTGTATTTGCATGTTGTGTTGTGCGAGTGTAGAGGCTGCCAGTTGTTTAGGGCACAGTGGATCAGCCACCTCCTGACCTCTCCTATCCAGCTGTCACCATGACACTAAGCTACAGAGGAATGGATTGTTCGCTCAATGCCTTTTCACAAATCCTGTCAAATGTTCGACTGCTATTGACATGGCTTATCTCAACAAACATGGATTATGCAGGATGTGTAGCTTTTCAACAATTTCTGAGGGCGTTCTTGAGCTCTTGCTAGAGCACTTACTACATTGCATTAACACTAATGTCCATAAAATCTTTATCCATCCTTTTCATTGTTTTACTGTTTATAGGTCACATTTATTGTGTGTCAGAGGAGACTGGAGTTCACTGTCTTCCTTGTCTGCAGTAATCAAGTTATAATCATCGTTATCTTTTGGACTGTTGTACTGTTGTAACACATGCTACCATATATTTGTTTCACATTATTGCCTCTGATCCCAGGCTTGACTGTTTATCAGATATTTCATCTTCAGCATGTTGTTTGTCCTGCTGGCTTGCTCGGCTAAGTGGCTATCCATGTTGCAGCTTGGGTCAGCAGGTCTCGTTCTGTTGGACATTACTGTCCAATCTCTCTGGCTCTGCTCAGAGGTAATACGTCTGGCTGCCAAAACTGCCTGGCATTTCTGCCATGTGTAATAAATAAGCTGGCGGTCTGCAAAGTACATGGTGTGTGCTGCTCCAAATGAAAAATCGGAGAAAATCCTTGTGATGTGTTTGTGTTCCGCAGTGGCCTTGGGTTGAACTGCAGCTCATAAATTTCATAGATGATGTAGCTTTGGCACTGTTATTTTTCTGCTCCCAGTGCAAAGCTTGAACCTGAGAGTCTCGTTTCCCATCCCGGAAGACGAAGGAGGCAGAACAAGCTGGCTGTGCAGTGTTTTTACAGGGGAGCGGGGTGTATCGCAGCTCCTCCCTTTGCTCTTTTTATCTACCATTCATTTGCTATGTTCATGTGATCGACAGGCTGAAAATTCAATTTAATGACCTGCCTCCAAGCACGTAATATGATTTTAAAGCCTGTTACGGTCAAGCAGAGGTGCCATTTGCATAATGATCCCAGCAAGATAGGGCTGCAGCCGTTGCCATGGCAGTTGGTAGACAAGCAGAAGAATGGAGGCAAGGCTCTGTGGATGGTTGGGAGGGTGGTGGACCGGGCAGCTGATTGCAGTGAGAAATGGCCGGGGCTTCTGTCTTGGAAAGGCAGAGCTCCAGCACAACGCACTCTTAATGTTTACAGGCTGGTATTTTCTTCTAATGGTATTGATCAATTGAGGTGCGTCACCCTCGAGGTCATTATGGTTTGTAATCTTTGCTCAAACAGCAGTTATAACCCTTAATGTAAATTGCCTACACTGTCACATGTAAGTAAACAGCGCAGTCTGGTTAGAGGGCCTCATTTCCTAGGGTGTGGTATAACTCTGAGGTTAACTACAGGACAACACAGTTGCAGATGAAGAGAAGAAGGGCAGAGTGAGAAAGGATCCTCTCAACACAGCAGCACTTTGCCTGCTCATATCCGTTTAGCATGGAGTGCACTCTCAGCACAGCTGTGCTCCATCCCCCTGGGCTCTCCTAATGTTTTAAATATTTCAAATGTCAATATCACGCTGTTTAGAGGATGTTGAGTCAAGCAGTTCTGATTGCCGCAGTAATTGACTTAATCGGTGTAAACATTAAAGGCGGGGTTATATGAAGTCATTGTCTGTTTCATACTTTACCATCTCATTTTGCTCCTTTTTTGTTTTTCAGACGGAGATTGCCAAACGACTCAATGCAATTTTAGCTCAAATTATGCCTTTCCTGTCACAAGAGGTGAGTTTTGAATGTGGCTCTCAAACAGTATCACAGTTTAGTACTAAAATAAAGTCACTTACTGTTGCCTGTATTCTAAAGATAGGACTTCAAAAAATGTTCAGGTTAAGCAATTTTGAATAATTGTGTGTAGCATTTGCCCTGACTTTTTTAAAATTGCAGCAGCACTATGAAAATTATGTGTGAAATTGACAGATAAGTGAGTGTGGGTGTCTGATAGATGTTGGCATGCCCAAATCATCTTTTGTCAATGTCTTCCCACAGCACCAACAGCAGGTTGCTCAGGCAGTGGAGCGGGCTAAGCAGGTGACTATGACTGAGCTGAATGCTATCATCGGGGTACGTGGACTTCCCAATCTGCCTCTCACCGTGTGTATAACCCCTTTTATTCCTTTATTTGACCTGCACGTAAGATGATCACTAGCTGTACATAGTACTTTTCCATGTCTTCTTCATGAAAGTAGTCTGAACTGTTAAGTGAATAGAGTGTGGTACACCATCCAGTAAAGTTATAGTGAAGATTTGTTTCTTATTGAATCAAATGTGTTCATATATTCTTATCCAATTTAGCATGATATTCTTCACTAATATATTCACAATATATGTACACAACAAGTTTAGCTCTCAGGAGTTGCTCTGTTGCTCCTGCTTTGGTCTCATGGCATCTTAACTGCCTTGTTGTGTGTTTATAAATGCGAACCTGATAGCTCTTGAGATTCCCTGCGCAGCCTGTATTGCTTTAATTGGCTAAGGTTTTAACGAGGAGCCTCATCCCTCACTGCTGACCTGGATAGCTGGGGGAATTAAAAGGCTGAGGGTGAGCAGAGCACAGCCAGCGCTTCAAGCTAGCTAAGACAGTACAGACAGCAGTCAGCCATCACAGCCCTGCAACGCAGCTCTCTTTGCTCACCACAGCACTAAGCAGTAATGCATGGTGTTCATCACGGCTTCAAAACACCATCTGCTCCTCATTGATAAGCTACACTCACCCTGCCCAACTAAACAGAAGTGATTGGTGACACCCTTGATACAAAGCTTGGCTATCGGTGATCTCATTACTACAGTTGAGTCTTTAGCATGCATAAGAGGCTGGCCCAAAAGGCTGACTTGATGGCACATATTGGAATTCAATGAATGCCTCCCTGGTGACGTTTGTTCCAGGATAATTGCTCCCTAGAATTGGTCTGAGTAGATGTCTTAGTAGTAGGTGATAGAGAGCTTTTGTTTTTTTTTTATCTTTTGGACTGAAGCAGATGTTTTATTATACTTTTGTCAAAGCAGAGCAGCTGCAAGCAGCAGTTGTCCCAAAGATAAATCAGATTTGATTTGTGGGTCCTTCTTGTGATTTTCACTTTTGGAACGATATAATACTGTAATATTTCTGTACTTTTGAATTTGTAGCTGTGATCCTTTCACTGTGGTTCTTGGTTGGTCTTTGGCTATAATTTAAAAGGATTTATAAAATATTGGTCGAGGCCATTCATGATTTTAGTATATGGTACTATTTGGCACCCTGCCTGTTTTATGAAACAGTCAGGCGTCCACCCAAGTCACACTGGTTGCCCATGTCAGAGGAGGTGGAAATGTAGCTACTGTATGTTTTACGAATACCTTCCCTATTAGTTATTCATTGAGGAGAAGCTCTGTAGGCATGCCAAAATCCTCATGCATATTGTAAAGCAAGGTGGGGTGAAAGCATGCCAGGCAGACAGGCAGCATCCAGGAGTCAGCCGCATGCCTTATTGATAGGACTGAGGGCCATTAATAGGATGCAACTAGGGCAGCTGCTTGCATTGAGGTGAACAGGTGGTGCTTCCTGCTTGATTAGAAAACACACAAACATATTGAACTCAGCCAAAGAGTAGTTCAGATAAGCCCATGTTTCTCCCAGTAAGTGGTCACCTGGATAAACCCACACAACGGCTTTATTATAAAATGGTGTTAGAGTAAAAAAGATGTCCTTTTTTCTTTAACACCGTCATTTTCAGTATATAATAATGGAGAGAGGACATCTAGAGCAGCTGTAGCCCTGACCGTTTTCTGTCCTCCTTTTCAGCAGCAGCAAGCTGCCTACCCCGCTCTCATGGTCAGTGGCATCTACAAATATCTGAATTTGCTTTTCTGTTGTTAATGCACTTGGTGTGTGCACACATCTGGGCTACTAGATGTGTAGCTATACCGTAATATATACAACATTTTCTGAATTTTGCCTGTGTGTGTAAATTGCTGGTGTGTGTGTGTGTGTGTGTGTGTGTGTTTGTGTGTTTTTTTTTTTTTTTTTTTTTTTTTTTTTTTTT
>NC_060171.1:15255064-15365542 GCF_021292245.1 Micropterus dolomieu | reverse complement strand
CTTATTCCCCTTTGTAATAATTACCTTATTTATTGTCCGTTATAATCTTAAACTTTTATTAATTACTACTTTTTTTTCTGAATTTTGCCTGTGTGTGTAAATTGCTGGTGTGTGTGTGTGTGTGTGTGTGTGTGTTTTTTTTTTTTTTTTTTTTTTTTTTTCTATAGCTAGACTCAGGCTGACAAAATAAAGGGCAAGGAGTAGGTCTTTATCTTGGAATATTAAATTAGATGAAATAGGCCAGACCCTTTTCTTTATTTATTATTGTCTTCATTTATGGCCCTCTAATGAGGGCTCTTGCTGATCAACCATGCATATTACCCATCAGTGCCTCATTAAACACAATGAGCAAGGATAGCTCTCCCCTGCCAATGAACTGGCTCCTTAATTTCCCTCATGGACACACTATTATAGCACGCTCGCTCTCTCTTGTTCTCTTCCAGTCTGGTCTTCTCTACCTACTGGGCAGATACAGCAGAGGTCAATAAGACCCTCCAGATATGATTTTTAAGGACATATTTTAGTAGTATGTGCCCTTTTGTAAGACATGTGACTGAATATCTGTTTTAAAAAGAGATAAGAACTTGAAAGTTGCTACTGAGTTAATGTATTTGAACTGTGGCCAGTTTACCACATTGTTCTATGTGTTGTACCTCCTCCTTCATCATTTCAAAGTGCCTAATATTCCTGAAATGGCCATAAATTGTCACTGATTGAAGTCCATCTTGTAAAAGAGAGGAGGTGCATGCTGTAACAGCAGCTGAATTATTCAGCTGGCTCGTAGACCGGGTAATAAATTGCTGATGTTTTTATTGGTGTCTCAGCTAAGTATTATTTAACCTTGCTTTAAACTGCTTACTTCCATGCTGAGTGCCTTTTAACTCCCATCCATTTCCCTGTGCCTTTCAAATATTGATGGTGAATATTGGAGGGTTGACTGAGTGCCAGCATGGGACCCCTGGTCCTGGCTCTCTGTGCAGCCTTCCAGACGTACACACAAACACACACTCAAATACTGAGAGTGAGAGGAAAGCATCTGGCACTTAGTGTTCCCTTAGTCTCTTAGTTTGGGTGTGCAAATGATTCATGTTCTGTTAATCTAGGAACGTGAATATGAGAGGAGTGCATAGATGACGGTTGTGTTTTTGAAGGGTTTAAAAAGCAGGTAGTTGTTTAGCCCACAGGCTGACAGATTCCTACACAGCTTCATGTTCCTTAAGAGGATTGCTCAGCTTACTGATGACATAGGAGTTCTGTGGTGCTACAGTATGAAATGGGCTAGTTTATCTGATGTGAAATGATTTCCTCTGCGGTTGAATCAAACTTTGCTTTGCTGCTTGTCGTTGAGTGTTTCAAGCACTGCATCTCATGCACTAGATGTGTTGAGCAGCTGATCGTTAGTCATAACATCTACTCTCCCCAGCACAGATCTAGGGCTTACGCCACCTTGGTCTGGTATGGAAACACGGTGGGGGGGTGGGTTGCTGTCTGATCCTGGCAGTAATAGATGTGTGAATGTGCTAATATCATCCTGGGTTTAACTGATCAGCCTCATGTTTAGTGTGTGGTTTCTCCTTGCCTATTCCCTCTGACCCACTCGGTGTCTGTCTGTCTCCCTGTCTACTTACAGCAGCAGCAGCTCCAGGCACAGCACCTCTCCCATGCTGCTCACGGGCCTCCGGTCCAGCTGCCTCCTCACCCCTCAGGCCTGCAGCCGCCTGGCATCCCCCCTGTAACAGGCTCCGGATCAGGGCTACTGGCACTAGGTGCCCTGGGCAGCCAAGCCCACCTCCCAGTGAAGGATGAGAAGAACCACCATGATCTCGAACACAGAGGTGAGGAGTTAATCTCAGGCATGTTGCTGTGCAATTGAGCATTAGCTGCTTAAACAGTTGATTTAGAAGAATTGAAATGTATATTATTTTAACATTATTGCATAGTTGTTAAACACGGAAAAACCAATTTAGTGTAGAGCGCTTCTCACTCTATAGCAGAATCATAAGGCCCTTAGGTGAGGAGCACATCCTGTCTGTTCACATTCTGTCTGGGTAATGAGCTGGTACATTCCCAGCCCATGACTGCATAAGCTATTCAACAGCTCCAACACACGGTGATAAGAGGGGCCTTGTGCCCTGCAGTTGATTCTCACACGTTCAGCCAGAAGCGTCTGTTATATGCTAACTGACTTGTTTTTTCTCTTTGCTCCACTTGGTTTCTTCATCACCTCGGATGGCATTGTGATGTCTGCGATACAGAAAACACGGTGAGTGTCCAAACCCACAACTATTTTTGTTGCAGGGCTTGTTGGTTTCGTAATTCATCACATTTTCATCTCCACTGCAAAAGTCAAGTAAAGATTCCTGTTAACTGCATGCTACCACTGATTTCATGCACCGTTGTAATCTGTTTTCAATAAAATGATTAATTGGAAATGAGGTTTGGAATATAAGTCCTGCGTTTTAATCCAGAAGGGAAATGACTGGTATCATGCTGGAGAGATTAGAAGCCTTGTAATTTCATCACAATTAAAGAAAGACTTGGACTTCCCCTTCTTAAAGGATTTATTTGATCCCTTCTACTGTCTCCCTTGTTTACCAGCCTCACTCATTGTCATCCTTGGCATGTGATGAATATTTATGAACACAAATGGAGAATTGTTTTGTTTTCTTTTTCTTCACCCCGTCTGGCTGGACCTGCTAAAGCGTTTTATTTGAATGGCTGCAATCTCTGATGGCTTGTGATGGGCCTGTGAGATTGTGTTTCTGCAGGCTAGTCCAGCTGAATGGGTGCAGTCATGTCTGAAGAAATGGAACTCCTGGGGCGATTAGCAGGCCTGTTTTTTGTTTCTGTGCTCTTGTCCCAGGTCATCTGATAGCAGAGTGGTGACTTTGGTTAATGAGTCACGCTAAGCATCTCTTTAAAGGTCAGCCATTATGCAGACAGTGGCCCTTTGCCCAGACTGCTAGTCCATTGGCCATTGTTCACTTCTCTGGGCTGCCACTGATTTAGTCCATGTTGTTGCTTTGGTCTTCAGTGGAAGGGACAGAGAACTTGGCAGTTTACAGGCAAATGGCAAACTCCTGTGAATGCTGCTGGACACCTGCCTAGTTCCTCCCATTCTGTTGGTGTTTGGAGTGAGCTGTCCCAGCTTGTGTGGGCAGGCAGGCTCCATGAAGAAGCACCAGTCAGTCCCACGCTGCTGTGCCCACTGGCAGGATATAGATTCTCTTTCTTTATCAGAGCTCAAAGCCTGAGCTGACATGGTGCCCAAGCGCGCTGCGGCAATCAATGCCCACAACATACAGTTTCTCGCTCTCTTTTTCTCTCTCTCTCCTCCCCTCACTCTCGCGCGCTTAGCCTGACTGGCTCCAGAGAAAAGGCCCTCTGTTCAGCCACAACACACTGCTCATGTCCCTGTGAGGCTGTTTGTTGTCCAGTTATGAGGAGGAGGGAGCCCAGCTCGGAAAACAAGCCCTCCTCCTTTCAGTTCAGATAACGGCCCATTCTGTTGTTTGGCCAGGGACAGGCTTGTGTGTGAGATTGGACTTGGCTGGTGTCAGGGTACTGCTTTGAGCTGGCCTACAGCTGCATTTTAAGAGTCTGCGGCATCCATAGTTGTGTGAATGGGGCATTTCTAGTGTTTGGATTGGCACAGTGTGTTCCCTGTGAATTTGTAACTGATGAATGACTCACTGCTCTCTTTTACAATAGAAGATGAAATGGTAATAAAGTATGTTTGGTTTTCTCTTTGCAGAATAACTCGGTATCCCCATCAGAAAGCTTACGCACAGCCAGTGAGAAGCACCGGAGCTCCTCTGACTACAGTTTGGACTCTAAGAAACGCAAAGTGGAGGAAAAGGACAGCATGAGTAGATATGTAAGTCTTAAAAGAAATTGCTGGACATTTGGGGAAATATACGCATATTCACTTTTTTGCTGAGAGTAAGGTCACTGCCATTAAATATGAAGCCAGGAGTTGGTTTGCTTAGCCTAGCATAAAGACTAGAAACTGGAGGCAACAGCTAGCCTGGTTCAAAAAACAGGTTAAAAGGTTAAAAAACAGCACCTCTAAAGCTCATAAAATAACCCATGATGGATAGATATAGGCCCTCCTGTGGTCAGAGACATATTTCAAAGGTTTCACTCATTTTTTTTTAATTTTCTTTTGGTAAAGGTGACTAATTTGCCAAATATCTTTTTCAGGACAGTGATGGAGAGAAAAGTGATGACCTGGTGGTAGATGTGTCTAATGAGGTGAGCAGTGCAGCTTGTAATTGTAAATGGCATATTGACATACTGAGACAAAGCTATTACATAAACGTCAAAATCTATTGCTGTGTTTCTCCAGGACCCTGCCACACCGCGGGCAAGTCCAGCCCACTCACCACCGGAAAATGGCATCGATAAGCCTCGCCCTCCAAAGAAGGACACACCCAACAGCCCTGCATCAGTGGCATCCTCCGGAAGCAACCCATCCTCCAAGGCCAAGGAGCTCAGTCATGTAAGACACAGAGAGTTACGAACAAACTAGGACAGAAAGGGTTTAGAAGAGAATTGCAGAGAGAGCAAAGGGATATGTGCAAATAAATCTGGGACGTTTTCTGCAGTGGATTAGGAATGGCTGTCGGTGCTTTAAGTGCATGACTAAACGTTCGGGATAATATTGTCCCGCATCAGGATCAGTCAGGTCTTCTCTGTTAATAGCTCAATGTATTTAACTATTCCAGGATTTTCCTTCTGCCTCACTAAAAGATTAAAGCCAAAGCAGTAAGGGGATAAAAACGGCCCCATCTCCATTGTGGCCATAATAGGTTTTAGAATAAATAGCAGTTTATGGCTCTGCAGGACTATGAGGGTTGTCAGAATTAGATTGGATTAAGTTCAGTTTGCTCTCAAAATTGTCAGTCTGCACAGTGCCTACTTTCCGGGATTGTGAATGAGCTTGCTGTCTCGTTCCCTCGACAGAATGACAAATCCTCCACGCCTGGCCTCAAGTCCAACACACCCACCCCTCGCAACGATGCCCCCACCCCTGGCACAAGCTCCACTCCCGGGCTCAGACCCATCCTGGGCAAGCCACCAGGCATGGAGGCTCTTGGTTGGTACCACTCTCCTTCCTCTCTAGCAACTGAGATAATCTCTTTCCATCCCCTTCCCAATGTACTGTTGTGTCACATACCGATATCCTTCTCTTGTTTTTGTCCATAGCAGCCCCAGCTTTGCGTACCCCTCTGTCCATCGCAGGCTCCTACCCTACACCCTTTGCCATGATGGGCCATCATGAAATGAATGGAGGCCTGACTAGTCCTGGTGTGTATGCTGGTCTGCACATCTCCCCTCAGATGAGTGCTGCAGCAGCTGCTGCCTATGGACGCTCCCCCATGGTAACACTGTGTCCTGTCCTTTATGTAGCTGTATTTGGGATCACCCAAAAGCACTCCACATAGTTAAAAGAATAGTTGACATTTTACAGTAACAGATCTGTTATTGAAAGGTATCCATCTTGTCATTTTTCAGGGGTTTGATCCTCACACCCACATGAGAGCTCCTGGCCTTCCAGCCAGCCTCACATCCATTTCTGGTGGCAAGCCGTAAGTGTCTCATCAAATGTGTTTTACATTTTTAAACAGTAGTGACATAAACCACTAACACGTGTCGGCCTGTTCCATCAGAGCTTACTCCTTCCACGTTAGTGCAGATGGTCAGATGCAGCCGGTGCCCTTCCCGCCCGACGCCCTGATCGGCCCTGGTATTCCACGCCACGCCCGGCAGATCAACACGTTAAGCCACGGCGAGGTGGTGTGCGCTGTTACTATTAGCAACCCCACACGTCATGTCTACACTGGTGGCAAAGGCTGTGTCAAGATCTGGGACATCAGCCAACCTGGCAGCAAGAGCCCCGTGTCCCAACTGGATTGTCTGGTGAGTGAAGGGTGAATCAGTAGTGGTCTTCCTCATCAACAACTTTTTTTTGTGTGCAGTTGTTTCATTACATTACATTACCAATGGGATAATCCTTTGTGATACATGAAGACTAAAACAGGCACACGTCCCACTGACGGTTGGACACAAAAGCAGCTTATGCTTTTACTCAGTGTTTGTGTAAAGTAGAAGAAAGTACTTTTGGCCACAGCTAAAGAAGAAAAAGATAAACATAAACAACCTTTTCAGATAAATTATAGTTGGCTTGGAATGTGACCATCACTGAATAAAATAAATACATGTAAATGTAACAAGCTGAAAACGTGTCCACTCACACAATATAACCGTGTATGTTTGAAAATACCCTTAGTTTGGCGAATATGATGGAAGGATTTTCATCCCACCGACTTGTTCCTAAAGCTCTCTCTAGCTCGACTGCTCTGAACATGTATTGATTAGCTTTGTCTGTGCAACAGAACAGGGATAACTACATCCGCTCCTGTAAGCTACTGCCTGATGGCCGCACATTGATTGTTGGAGGCGAGGCTAGCACATTGACCATCTGGGATCTGGCCTCTCAAACACCCCGCATCAAGGCTGAGCTCACCTCCTCAGCCCCGGCATGCTACGCCTTGGCCATCAGCCCCGATGCCAAAGTCTGCTTCTCCTGCTGCAGTGATGGAAAC
The DNA here is from genome assembly GCF_021292245.1 of Micropterus dolomieu. Taxonomy (NCBI): domain Eukaryota; kingdom Metazoa; phylum Chordata; class Actinopteri; order Centrarchiformes; family Centrarchidae; genus Micropterus; species Micropterus dolomieu. The sequence continues at coordinate 15,358,934 of NC_060171.1, read as the reverse complement.
ATTGCCGTTTGGGACCTGCACAACCAGACTCTTGTTAGGTTGGAAGAAAAACACTTATTCACACTGTGTGGGTTTTGGGTTGTGAGTCATTTTAAAAGGAGATTGTCAATAAATGTTTGTATGCCTTCTGACTTTGATTGTAGGCAGTTCCAGGGTCACACGGATGGTGCTAGCTGTATTGACATATCCCATGATGGCACTAAGCTGTGGACAGGCGGTCTTGACAACACTGTTCGCTCCTGGGATCTGAGGGAGGGTCGACAATTGCAGCAACATGACTTCACTTCACAGGTACAACCCAGCAACGTGAAAGAGAGGGATAACATCCACACACATCCACAGATTTACTGCGGAGGGCAGTTTCCTTATAGCCCCAGAACTGTCAGTAATTACTGTTCTATCCCGTTTCCAGATCTTCTCCTTGGGCTACTGTCCGACTGGAGAGTGGCTTGCTGTGGGTATGGAGAGCAGCAACGTGGAGGTGCTCCACCACTCAAAGCCTGACAAGTATCAGCTCCACCTGCACGAGAGCTGTGTCCTCTCCCTTAAGTTCGCCTACTGTGGTATGAAAACACACACACACACACACATAAAACAAAGGAGAGATAATGCTGACTGTACTTAACTGCAAATGGGCCTTAACTTGTCCTATTTTATTTTGAGCTAATACTACATTGCCCTTGTTACAGTCTGAATGCCTATTGTGTTTTCAAGGTTACAGACCTGATGACTCTTTCCTTGTAGGTATTTTCCCACCACTTATCTGTCCAAGGAGACCTGATTGTACTGTTGTTTTCTTTGCAGGTAAATGGTTCGTAAGCACTGGGAAGGACAATCTGTTGAATGCTTGGAGGACTCCTTATGGCGCCAGCATATTCCAGGTATGCAGATCAATACACTCTTGTCTGCAGCCAGTCCAAAAGTATGCACAGTTGTCTCTGAGAGGAAGGGCACAGCGACCGCTGTCTGACAGGACTCTCCTATCAGTGAAAACTGAACCTGAATTATTGACCTGACAAAAAAGTCTTTTTGAGGGGTATCAGGCCAGCGCTTAATGTCATTTCAATCTAATCTTGCCCTGTAGTCCGCTAATCTTCTCCACTTAACTTCAGATGTAGTTTAGAACGTTAACTGCCTCCATAACTAAAATGTTTTTATCTTTTTCAGTCCAAGGAATCCTCATCTGTCCTGAGCTGCGACATCTCGACAGACGACAAGTACATTGTGACAGGCTCTGGTGACAAGAAGGCCACTGTATATGAAGTGATCTACTAGGAAAGACTGCTTTGGATCGGAGCATGCTCATGCTCAGGAACCATAGACTCTTCTTCCATCTACCTTCCCTCACACAGACAGCATGGATGTTGCCTGCAGCCCCAGGGTGGATGGGCTGGAAGTTTGGCAGTGCCAGACTGAAATGGACATTGGTGCTGTTGTGGCCCTGGATGCTGTGACCTTTTGGCTCTGCCCTTCTTCACTCATACAGCTAACACTTGTACAGCAAGTGCAGTTCCCCAAGGCACTAAGAAGAAAATAATGTCTTGCTGTTTTTCTGTTTGTTGGATATTTGTTTTTTTATTCGTCCTTTTTAATGTGGAGATAAAGTTCCATGACACAACTAGAAGCGGCGCTTCGCTCTGGAGCTTCTCCTTGGAGGTCCTGTGAAAAGTGTACATAATGGAGTAATAAAAGGCCTTTTATAGATTTATATTTTGGTGTCCAGTTACGCTTGTGATGGTTCTTTCTTGTTCTCACCGTGATTTTCTGTCCCCTCTGGGGATGGAAATTAGATTAGGACTTTGTAAGAGGATATTCTATTTCAGTTTTTTCCCTCCTCTACTTTTTTTCATGTTCGCTGTCCAGAATGACCTTTTCGGAAATCTAATTTGGATTTTTTTTCCTCCCTGACGACGGCATTTTTTTTTTTTCTTCGCTGTTTGCTGTAACAGACATTTGTCCCATGGATTTTAGCAGTGGAGAATTCTGGAAAGGCCCCTTTTTTTTATTTTTTTTGTTGGATGAATATGGAGAAAATCATGGTTTCCAGTTACATCTACCCTTTGGCCCCGGTCAACAGAAATTCAACTTTGAAATGAAGACCTATGCTGAACATTGGCTGCTTTCAAGGACATTAAAATGGATAATTAAAATGGATAGTTGTCAACTGGAGGACTGACAGGATATATGGAGAAGCAGCTGTGACTTCAGTTCAGTCTGTAGACTCGACAATTGTATGAATCTTCATTTCTCCACTCAGCAAAGTTTAGTCATCAGTCTAAGAGTTAATAATTGCCTCTCTTGTTTGACTCTCTATGACTGACATGCAAGACTTGCAAGGTTACTCATAAAGGTGGCGGACGAAGCCATTACCATTTTTGACATTTTGGGTATGCACTGTACTTCTCATTTACAGGAATGGTCTCTGCATAAACACAAGTTAGACTGTGTAGCATACACGTTTCATCATCCCTAAGGATTGTACAGTTGGCAGTTGTTGATAAATCAATAAACTGTTTTTCTATAAAATATCATCTTGACTGAATTTCTATAGTGCTGGTGCCTTGATACTGTTGCACATTTTAAAGGAACAGTTAGAATTTTGGGAAATGCGTTTATTTGGTTTTCTCAGAGTTAGATGAGAAAATTGATCTCTCACTCTCACTCTCACACAGATCATGTATGGTAAATGTGAAGCTAATTAGCTAAGCATAAAGATTGAAAACAGGGTGAAATAGCTAGCTTCTATCTGTCTGAAAGTAACAAAGTACTAAAGCTTAGCAATTTCCTGAAAACTCTGCTAGTTGCAGACTGTGTTACCTTTTGGACAGAGGCATGCCCCAGTTTCCACTCTTTATGCTATGATAGGTAGATAGGTGCTAGATGTTGCATTTACCATAAGTGAGTCATGGAAGTAGTTTCAATCTTCTCATTTAACTCTCTGCAACAAAACCAATAAGGCTTTGTGCTGTTGCCAGCAGTGGGAAAGGGAGTGTAAACCAGCTAGACCAGCGACTGTTGTTGACAGCACCAGTGTCGTCAAAGTGTTCATTGCCCTGTGTGCTGTTAGTAAGGGTGCTCCCTTGCTCTGTTCTGCATCTACAGTACATACAGACTTACTTGCAGGCTCTCCTCCTCCCACAGTAAATGACTCCAAACAGGAGTTGACAACTGTCTTAGGAGAATCACAGACATGAGTGGAAGACATTCTGGGTGCTGTTAAGAGAGGCTGCTGGTACCTCTGGCAATGGCTTGAACTCTTTCAAAGTCATAGTGTACTATAACCAGCTGTCTTCACTGTCGGCTACCACCTTTTTCAGTGTTGTATCCATGTATGGTGGCAGCACTGAAACCACACAGCCGCCTCTAGTGATACTAGAAGGCAGAGTTTTTATGCAGTGCCTATTCAGAAATATGACGCAAACACTGCTCTTGAGTTCTCTTGAGTGGTCTTTTGGTAGTTGAGTACTTTTGGGCAGGATGAGGTGAATGGCCTGGTCCTTCCACTCCAGAGCAAGGCTCTTCTAGGACTCTGAGCGTGAAGCTGTAAGCCCTTCATATGGCTGCCTCTTCAGAGATGTTGTTGTTAGATTATAAAAGCAGGGCCGGATGCTTTCAGCATGGAGCCAGCCGCCATGCTCCGCTCTCACGGGCTCATTTGTTAAAAGCTATAGTCTTTCTCACTGAAGTGTGTACTTCCTGTGTGCATTTGGAGCTTAAGCTCTCTGCTCAAGTAGAATTTTCTTCCTCACTTAATCAAACAGTGGAATATCTGCAGATGAAAGGTTGTACTGCCTATTGCTGGACACTGAGGGGGTCATTGTCTCGCCTTCTGCCGATCTACCTCTCAATGGAGGGCTTTCAGCAGGTTCTCATGTGAAAGCCCGTGCTGCCTTGTTCTATTTAGAGGAGGGCTACAGTGCAGAAACTAGAGAGGCTTGAGTGTTTTACAGCAGCTCTAAACATAAGAACATAGTCCAATTCTTTACTTCTGCTTAGATTGTTACACTCAAAAGACCCAACAGAAAATCAAGGGGGGGTTGTAATGCCAATATGTGGGCTTGCACATGCAAACCACTGTGTGAATGTTTTTTTTCTTGTTTTAGTTGCCAGGCAGTCCACCAGAATTCTGGCTGGTTCTTTTGGCAGGCATTCTGTTTCCCGCCCTCCCCCATCCATCACACAGAGAATCAGGGTATTTCTTGTTTTTTTTCCAACAGAGAGGGACTGGCACTGTGCTGAAATGCAGAATAATAATCCCCTAATCACCTGAGTATTGCCAGTCCTAGGTTTTATCTGCTATGGATGTGAAAGCCCCCAGTGCCTAGTGATTACAGCATTTGATCTGGGTAATAATGTCTTCACTGTTGCCCTGCTTAGGGCCCGAAGGCAGTGCAGCTCTAATCCACAGTGCATTCTAGTGGAATCGTATTACACAAAGACCACCGGGGTTCTCCTCTAGAGGGGAGGGGTGGGGGTGGGGGGTTAAAGGAGGCGGTTACCATGGAAACAAGCTTCTCTCGGTGCATCTCTCTCTCTCTGTCAGAGACACATGCGCACACACATAGCACACACACACACACTCTCCTGGGAGAGATAAGCAAAGGACATGTTCTATGTTTACTTTCCATGGGCCCTCCAATCCCTGAGCAGGCTGAGCCCTGATAACACGAGGCCTGTACAGCCACCGACCACCGAGAGCAGATAAGCACCCCAGCAGAGCAGAGCAGTCATCACCCTCCAACCAGGATGAACAAACCTGGGAGACCCGGATTCATTTGGATTAGGCTGGATTGCTGCTGCTGCCGCCGCCGCTGCTGCTGCTGCTGCTTTTGCTGCTGTGTTCAGACTACTGATGTTCACAGGGCTTTCTACATGAGAACTTGATGTTGCACTTCAGCCTGTGGAGTCTCAGGGCTTAGTCAGAGGACACAGGCACAGTAATGGACTTGATGCTATTTTAGATATTGAGGTCAAGAGACTGTCTGCACTGGGCAGGTTTGTGTCACCGCAGCTGGAGGGCCGTGAAGCTAGAAAAACTAAATTCCTCCTGATGTGTCCTGAGGAGCAGGCAACTACACATTATCAGTATGTTGTTTCACCATCTTCTCATGTCTGCCCTTTTGGTAACGGCCATTTTTCGTTGAAAGGCCAGAGTATTGTTGGGAGATTCCTTTATATTTGTTCCAAGTATCCACTAAAATCCAGTAATTCAATACCCAGAGTAATTAGATTTGTATGATGCTAATGCCCTGAGAAGGAACCAACGTGCTCTTTGATGTTGAGATCAAGACCACTTCAAGTACTTCTTTATTATGTGCATTATGCTAACATGCTAATTATATTTCCACACACATTCTTTGATTAAGGCACAGCTGGAGGTGTATAAGCAACATTAATTACAGAGGAAATGGTGGTATTGAGCTAAAGTGGTGGGAGCTTAGTTTCCCTTTGGCCTATACTGCTGCCTGTGTTTACTTGGAAGGTATCTTTATATGAATCTGATTAACTGCCTGATCACATACTAATACTTAAAAGAGGGTATATTTTCCTCAATTTTAAATATGGATTTATCTCAGTTTGTGTGAATAATTATTTCATAATAAATACAGCATAGGACCAACATATTACTTCTGTCTATTCCCTTTGGCATTGTTGAATAAAATGGGATAGATTGTTTTATCTATACCTTCAGTGTGATACTTATCACTTCAAGAAATGCAGGACATATTTATGGTAAATTATGTGATGGCTCTAAATCTATTGATTAATTAAGGGAAAACATACAACCATTAGTATTTTAACTATATATTGGCACACATCAGCTAATATGCCAATTGCATATCTACTACTATCTATTACTACTACTTGAAACTTTGCAGTTTGGGTTGTACAAAATACCAGTACTGCAACAAACAAAAAATAAACAGCTACACCCTCCCTAATGTTAGTAGCTGCCACTTATACCCGCATACAGGTGCTTGTAAAATAGTCAAATCCGTCCCATCCTTTTGCATTGCACCTGCTAACTCTTCCTGCTGGTTGACTCTGGAGCTGAGATTTGAGCAATAATGCTACTTAACCTAACATACCTGACATATCTTGGAAATGGCAAGAGCAAATGCCCCAGCTATGGATTAGCCGTGTCGTGCTAGCCGTTAGCTAACGGATACTGGAGGTTTTGGATCGTCGGGTGACCTGATAAATTTAACACGTGTTTTGGCTAAACGGCCACCGTTAGCAACATATTGATCATACAGATGGCCAGCAGGGAAGTGTATTGTGCTGGAGAAGTGATTTGATACATTTCTTTGGTTTCTTTGTTTTTTCCCTGCAGTGAAGGATCGTTACCATTGGGATCCATTGCATGTTACAATAACTCAAGCTCACCACAGGTGCTCCAAAGGAAAGCTAACAAATGGCCACCATTGAAACCTTCAGTCGGTGAGTGTTTAATGTCGGTTGGTGTGACAGCAGCTCCAGATACGTTTTAAACCAATTTTGAAGAACTGAAAATATGCAGACTCTGGTCAATTCAACAATCAAATCAAGCTAAGTCAGTTTGCTAACGTTAACTCAGCTTGATTTGACTGGAAAAACAGGGCTCTGAAGGCAAATCGTCATGAGTTATTATTTTGAATTTAAGAGATTGTAGAGTTTTTTTGTCCAGAGCACCATCAACTGTTTCTGGTTATGGAAACTGAAGGGAACAAATAGGGTCAAAACAAATAAGAGCTGTTTAACATTATTGTGCTGAAGATTGACCAGGCACCCTTAAACTAAAACTAAAGTAATTTTAAAAAGGAAAAACAGTAATCAGTGAAACCTCCTGAATGTTTATGTTGCAGATGGTCCTATCATCATTATTTTTGTTATACCTTTTTTTTTTTACCATCAGATTTCCACCTGTAAAATTTACACACACATACTTCTTTTTCCAAAAACAACAATAATGAGCCCTGATAATCTGCTGTCAGATGAACCTGGCGTAAGCAACCTTAAATAAACATGTTGATTGTGAAGTCACATCCACGATGCTGATGAAAGTTATCCATGCACAGTACTTGTAGACTACTTTTTGGACACATCCTAATTATAATTTCACAGGAATTTCTTACGTTTTATATGTCAGCCATGTCCTGTTCTAACAGCACAGTAGATTGAGTATTGTGGGGGAAAGTCGTATTTTTATTTATTATCTGAGAAATGTAAGTGTCTCATACGCAGCATCTCATACTCTATTAGGAAACACTGGACCTTTTGCTTCCCCCACAGCAAATGCTCTCATTTCAGTATTGCTGTAGTGCACTGTCCTCATCACTGGAGAGGTACAGAGAGCAGCATACAATCTAAAAGGCATATACTTTGATCATAAGATTGCCCACCTCTTGTCTCTTGGTGTTTTGGAAAGCTCTTACACATACAGTATAAGTGGTGAAGTGGCTGCATGATCTCTGGGCTGGTGAGCTCAACCCTGTCCAAATACTCTGTTGTGAAGCTCAAGTGTTATTCTCAGCCACAAAGTGATATGTTTGCCATCATTTAGTGGAGTGGACAGACACACATACTGGGGCCACAGGAATGATATTTCTGAAAAACAAGTTTCAATCTGGACTACAATCATACAAAATCCAGTCCTCTGTAATATTTTTGAGGGCTGCAACAAACGGTTATTTTCATTGACAGTTAATCTGCCAATTATTTTTCTGTTTGAAAATAGTTAAAAACGCCTGCTATTATTTCCCACAGCCCAAGGAGATCCATTCAAATGTTGTTTTTTATTCAACCAACAATACAAAACCCAAAAGTTTTCTGTTTACTATCATAAACAGTATAACAAAGAAAAGCATTTGAGGAGCTGGGACAAGAATGTTTTTTGTTTTTGTTTTTTTTTGCTTGAAAACAATTAAAATGATTAATTGATTATCAGAAAAGTTGCCAATTAATTTTTTGTTCTGTTAATCAACTAATTGATTTATTATTGCACCTCCAGTATTTTGCTGAAATGTGCCTTTTTCCCCTTTATTTATGGTGAAAGTATTTATGAGTAAAACCGTAAAGATGTGTTTATGAACAAGGCAGCTCTGCAGGATACTTGCTTTAAAATAACGCATTTAAGTAAACCCCAGGAAAATTTTGACAACCAACTGAGATTCATTTGATGAAATTGTTAGTGAAACTGGATTTCTTGCTCCTGCTTCCGGTCTCTGGTGCTTTTTTTTTCCTGGTAAACACTTTATTTCTATTCCTGTTTGGTTCATTGAAGCATCTGTCACTCCTAGTGCTCCCACTGTGCCTGACAAAAGCAGAGCCATGTTAGATTGAAAAGACAGAGGGGCAATCTTTCAAATGGATCTCTTTTCGAAAATATATTATGACATAATCATGTTTTCTCCCTAAAAGCCCAGGGGAGGCATGTCTGTCAGATTGTCGTCCTCTCTTGGCTGCCTGGCCTGAACAGAAACAGCAGTTGTGTGTTAATAGAACCCAGAGGCACTCTGAAACCTTACCCATTCTGTTTTGCGCTCTCAGCCAGGAGATTAAAGTCAGGGAAACATTACAGGAGGCTGGATAATTGCCCCTGTGTCTCCAGCAGACAAAAGGCAACGCTCTGGCAATTCCCTCGGTAAATTGTCAAGAGAAGCTCAAGGATCCTTCAAGGCTGCAGCAAATTGTACAGTGCTGTCTAACAAACTACCAATCTCTGGATATTATGAGGCTTCCATATATCCTTGGCCATAATGACAGCTTGCACTGCTATAATGGAGTGCAGGCACAAGATAGCTTTTGTGAGCACACTTCCAATAGAAAAATTACTACCTTGGTTCCCAGTCTGCGCTTTTGATTTTTTCTTTTGTTCCCATTTGTATTTTGATTTATTCTGCTATCATTTTTATTTTCATTTTTTTTTAATTCATAGCTGAGAGCTGGCTGCTGCCACCAACAGATGATTGCAACCTTTACTCCTGAGGGCCACTTGATCCCCTGACAGGAAAAAAAACAACAACCTGCAAGCAGTTAATGAGTTGCCATCCATGCCTAGTGTTAAGGGCGTCTACAAATTAACAGAGGCTTTTGTCAGGGCTCTCTTTCGCTCCCTCGCTCTTTCCTGCTCTTGCCACCACTTTCTCTCTCATTCTCCTGCCCCCCCCCCCCACCCATCTCGCACTCCCTCCTGCTCTTCAATTTTCTCCCTGTACCTGCCCGCTTCACGCTCCAGTAGCTCCGTGGCGGGAGCAGCGTTGTCTGGCTTTGGCTCTGAGCAGCACTCATTGTCAGTGCGGTTCATGTTTAGAATTAGCCATTTAATGAGAACAAAAGAAATTAATTGGTGGTTTAAGCCTAATGAGACGTCTGTGAAATTAACGGGCCTCATCAATAGAAACAAATAAAATCCTTCAGCTTGTTGTTGTGGAGCATTATTCTGACAAAGCTTTTGACACAATGATGAATAGCAGGTCAGGAGAGACCATCTGTGCTTTTTTAAACCCCTGCAGGAGGGGGATGGAATGTGGGCTGGCTTGAGGAGATGGTGATAAAAGAAGGAGAGAGGGAAAGGGGGGAGGAATGGGAGAAAAGAGGAGAGAGAAGGCGGGGGGAAGCTGAGGGGAAAAAAAACAAATTCACCCGCTTTATTCATCGCCCTTTAGCATGATACCGCTGTCTAACCATGGTTACAAAGGAAATAAAAAACATGGGCATTAGCATGTGAAAGGCGCTGGTTCTCTGACTATGCGTCCAGAAAGCTAAAGAGCTCTGATTTCGAGGGATATTTAACCTCCATTCAGACCGCAACAAAGGCCTGGCTGTCGCGCTGAGAGCAGTGGTTCAGCCTGATTGGGGCTCGGGAGGGAGGGAGGGGACAGGCAGGATCACAGACCTCATTTGTTCCCCCTCTTTACTTTAGCCTGTCTCTATTCCCACTGAAGGGCAGCATTTCCTCTCTATGTCTCCCCTCCTCCTCCTCTCTCAAAGTTGTAAATGTATGACCTGAGGAATAAATTGGATGGGAAGTAGGCGAGGTGGCAGCACAGAGAGGAGTAATACATCTCTATCATGTTCGGTGACCTTTTATTTACCATGCATTGAGCAACATCGTTGCCCATGTTATGTGTCTGCCTCGCCTCCTTTGCTTTTAATGCCCCAGCATGGAAGTGTGGACGTGATGGAGGTGGTTATTTGCATGTCTTCAGCCCCACCAGTGACTCAACCCTACCCTTGCTCTCTGGCCACCCAGCAGGGTCGGCGCGGCCCAGCCTGTTTGTGTATCATGGAGAAACTGTTTGCTTTCCTTCACTGATCAAATAAACAGGCCATGTCTTTGGGGGTGGGAGGTTGGAGGAGTGGTGTCTGTGTTGTTTAGCTCTCTGGGTGTAGATAAGGAATTGTTTGATGGGGTAGAGAGAAATGAGAGCGATTTAGGTCAGCTAATCTGATTTACACAGAGATGGTCTGGCCATTGCAGGGAGCAGTAATTACATAGAGGGATTAGAAGCCCCCCAAAGCTTCCAACCTGCAGAGGGGTGGAGGCTTAAAGGCCTGAGAACTGCTCGAGGACGCTGCTGCAACAACAACAGCTTGAGCAGTTCTTGGTGCAGATTAAAAATGGCTGAGATTGCGCTCAAAACAAAGGGGGCATTTGGCTAAAGTAGTATTACTTAGCTTGTTTACATGCATTTACATCTGCTGCTTTGATCCCACAATTATCAGAATTTGTTTTCTGTGGCCAAATATCACAGTTGCGTCTGCCAGGGAATCCGGCAGTACCAACTGATGTCATCACTTAAGTCGTTCATCACATAGTTTTTGTTTTGTTTACAGGGTACACAGCATAAAAATCACATGTAATGTTTCCCTTACTGTGGATCACCCTCTGTCACTGCTGCAGCTTGCAGATTGATCACTTCCAGCCTTGACATTGTGTTCACGATTAGCAATATTTCCATGTTTCTGCTAGGTGCACAGAGCAAATATTCAACGCTTCTCCCCATTTCCATTTGTATTTGAAATGCACAGCTGAATAATTGTACTGCCAGAGCCATTACTTCATCCACAGGAATGACTTGCACGCTTGGCTGCTGTTTCTAGAGTGTGCTTGGCTAATCCACTCATTGCTTTGTGCATTCAGTGCTGTGAACCATAGGGCAGCCGCTTGGATGCCCGTGCATAAATTACTGCCATGGAACATAAAGTGCTGGGAGGATTTTCCTTAACGATCGCCAACGCTTTAAACGCTTCTGCTTCAACAGTCGATACTGCTCAGCCCATTCAATTATTCAGCGGCCCGTCCCTCATTAACAAAATCCTGACCTTGACATGTCTGCCCTATTTCTCTCCCGACAGACTCCGCTCTCCAAACGACTCTGTTTGCTCTGATATTGGCTGGGAAATCCATGCATATTGATAAGTTGTTTGCAGTGTAATTGAAAATGTCAGTTATGAGGCCCATGCTGGCGAAGGTCGGACCCAAGAACAAAAGCTGCTATGTATGGAGCATATATAGTGTAGTAGTGAATTAGAGTAAAATAAATTTTGATTCATGCACTATATCTTCCTACTTGTATGTTCACTATGTGCCAATAGGAATAGTAAAAACTGAGAGAGAACATTTTAAGATGTGATGAGGTAATTACATGACTTCACTCTCCATTTTCATATAGTTTTATGGATTAGTTTGTGGTCACTCGATTGAAATTCTAATCTGTTTCCAAAGGTCAAATTGTTCATCATTCATATCTCATGGTCTGGGTAAACATCCACAACTCAAGCATTCGATAGGACTTATGAATATGCTCATCAAATTGGTAACCCACTGTCTCCTGAGGAGTCACAGGTGTCCTGTGGGTGCCGTCTTATCTCAGGGAGGGTGTTGTACCTTGTGCATTTGTAATATGATGTGTCAATCAAAAGCTGCCTTGCTCTGCATCCCAGAACACTGCCCGCTCACAATCTGACTGACTCTTAATCTGCTCGACAGGGGTGGGATCCGAGGTTAAAGTGCTTGCCGCTATTTCTACATAAACAAAGATTTGAACCTCAATCCCCCAGGAGCCTCGGCTGGCCGACAGGCCCCTGCCCCCGCCAGACCCCATCGTCCCCGCAGGAACAGTGGTGACTGCCTGCTGGTTCTTTAATCGATTGCTAATGGGTTCAATTCCATCGTTGAGGAGCTGCTTGGAACCTGGCCCTGAGACTGAATGAAGTGGAAATACCATTTGCGGCTTTATGAGCCATTATACTGCAGTGAGAGACCTCTATTCGGCATGCTTCACGGCGTTGCAGAGAGTTTTGCACCACCGCTTGATGGTTTTTCTTATGCCGGCTCCGACTGCTTTTGTCTCAGTGCTCTCCATTTACACTGTGCCCTACAGCATTTACATCCATTCAATCTACAACAAAATATCTTTGCTTTGCTGCATTTTTCACAAGGCTTGATGTGTAGGGTAATTACCATAGTATATCTCCCTTGCACACATGAGGGACCAACATATTCATTCCATCTTTAAGCTATGATATTATTCATCAGTTTTTAACAGTACCATGTACCTATGGCCTTGTGTTGCTCACAGCCTTCTGGGATCACTGTGTCTTATTACCCACAGCAGTGAGCATGCAGTTCAGACAGTATGAAATATGTGAGTAGTGGATAAGTAATGAAACTGCAGTTGTTGTTTTTTTTTTATTGCAGTAACATGTAGATGTTGCAGTGAGAGAGGCTGTGCCTCATACGCTGCTCTCTCTGGTTTCCAGCTCTGCCCAGATTTCTGCAGTGCTCTTATGAGCTTGCTCTGGCTGAAATGCAAAGCTAAGCAGCCAACACTGCTCTACATTTCACAGCCAGTCCCAGCAGACATGTGCTCTTTGAAGCATTTCTGGGCCAGGGATACAAGTCTTGTTTGTTCAGTACTTCTGGAGGGGGAAAAAAAGAAGAGAAAAATGTAAGCTATTTTTTCTTTCAGTACAGCAGAGAGTAACATTCTTTGACATCTCAACAGAAAGCCTTGTATTACAGCACTTGCTGCCAGATGCCTTGATAGAATCACCCATGTCAAACAGGAAGAGAAATAAATGCTTCATTGAACTAGAGCTGATGGTGGGAGGGATGAATGGCGAGGAAGGTTGGTTTGGGGGGGGGAGTGCAGGCTGCTATGTGGGTGTCAGTTCACTAGCTGAGGGTTTTTCTCAACCCTTAGTATAAACACTTTCTTAGATGTGGTGTGAATAATTAGTGTGCCTGGCCTAGATAGTCTCATCAATGGATATCTAATCTTCTAAAGAATAGCAAAAAGAAAGCTGTAGTCAAGGAAAGCAATGATTTTGGTAGCCGACCTGGTGCCAGCAGTTGCAGCAGGGTACAAAGCGCATTTTTGTGTTTGTTCTCTCTGGCTCATCTGCCAGCGAGTAGAGTATGACAGGATTTACATGCAGGTTCCTAATCTCTGTAAGCGAACCTGTTTCGAGATGTAATTCACATGGTATGTCTTTTGATTCGGATTAGTCCGGGCAATCCTCTTACCCATGGCTCAGTATAACTTATCACTGACAAGGCCGTCTCGTGAAGCAGTGCAAATCCTCATATCCACCCCTCCCAGACTTCCAACTCATAATTCTAATCTGTCCAAATCTGATCTGAGACTTTAACTTCCAAATACCTCTTGAAATTCAGAGCTCAAGCTGAAGTTCATGCAAGGGCTTTGGATTACATAAATTGAGGTTAGGGATTTCCAATAGGGCCTTATGTGTGAAAATATAGCGGGATTTGGATGTAGGTTGCAGTGGCAAATCTTCACCATTTTATCATTTTTCTCGTTAATGTTGAATCTTTAATAAAAAGTATCATTACTCATATTCTAACCAATATCCTTTGGTAATTGATATTGTACCTTTTTTATGTACGAGTACAAAAAAAAAAAGTCAAATTCTGAAAAATTGTTTGGATTGTTGAAAAGAAAAAGTTTTCTAAACACTGCATACTTGATACTTGATGATGTGCTTTGATGTGAAAATACCATAAAATATTTAAATGTATGAGTCACATTCCTGATCCTTTAAGGTTCTTTATAATTCAATAAACAGGATTTAAAGTAGAGCAGGCATGCTCCACTTTTTCCGCCTCAGCCGGAAGGCCACAAACGGGCTCTTATTAAACGTTGTAAGATTATGCCTTAATCTCACTGAACACATGTTGGGTGGAATAAAAGCAATTTTATTTCTGAAACAGTGCTCCACACAGCTCTCCCTTTCTATAATCTTATCCCAGCTTCTGCTACAGAATGAAAAGTCTTGTTGGCGTGCCAAAGCTGCTGTGTGTTTAGAGGACGCTAAGCTATCGAGGCCCTAATTGAGAGTTATAACCCATTAACGTACCTGTGCTCAACTTGGACTGAACCTGCAGCCCAAAGACAAACTTGGTTCCCAGTCGGAGAGGGATTTGTGAGTCATGTTCTCTGCTCTTGGTGAGACAGTGGTGTGAAGATGACGATAAGCCAAAGCTCTAAATCCCAGACTCAGCTGTCTTATCTGGAGCTGCTGGGCCGTGTGGCATGCTTTAATGGAGGCGGCTCACTGTCTGAGCTTTAGCTACAATCGCATTAAAATTCCCCTTCACCTCAGCTAGGCTTGTTTGTTGTCAGTTTTTGATTGAATCTTGTGAATTAAGGTTTCATCTCGGTTAAAGTCACCCCACGGTTTAATTCATCTGACTGCTGTGTTCCCAGGAAAGAACTGTCTAATTTAATCTCTTATCATGTGAGAGAATGACAGTAATACTACAACTAATAACACACTAATATGGTGAAAAATAATCAAACATCTTGTGTAAAAACTGAAGATTTGCATTTTGGCTCTCTTTGTTAGCTGCAAAAGAGCAACACCTTGAGGGGAGAAAAAAAATATCACATTTTACACAACATGACATGCATTCAAGTTATACTTCAAAACAATCACCACTTCTTCTAGCATTTAATGACAGAAAAATAGCAAGTTAAAACTCATTATAAAAAACTATTGTCATTTGAGTATTTTGAAAATGAATTGCTTCTTCGCTCACATTTTTTTCTTGTCACCTGCAAGTGAGACATTTTTATTGTGAAGAAGAAAAAAAGTTTAAATGTTTATACCACCACTACCAACTTAATACATGTCACATATATACTTTCTTCTTTTATTTATAAGATTAGAAAAGTCAGTGATGATGTGATCTGGGGTCACAAGGCTCAAAATGTGGGAATCCATATAAGAAACATACCTAAAGTATACGCTTTAAAAATGATATATAATAGATGGAAGCCATTTTCATTAGTTGCCCCGTTTTAAAGACATTGTCCTGTCAAACTAGAAAAAATTAACAGATGTTCCACAAGTGTGTCCATTAAGTTTGTCTACTGTCAGTCTTATTCAGTCTGTATTTCATTAATAAGATGTCATAATCATTGTATATTACTTTTGTTACCGGTCCTTTTTATCTAGAGTAAAAGGTTGTACAATCACATTAAAACAAGAAAAAAAGTGCCAATATCCTTTTAGCTAATAAAATAGTATTTTATTGATCAAAGGACTATGGGGAATAGGGCATACATGATCAGTTGATTAATCAGTTAGTTGAAAAACATGTACTGACACTTCGAACTTTGACAATCGGTTAATTATTTTAAGTCACTGAACACTCACTGGTCGTAGCTTCTCGACTGTGTGAATCGGTTGCTTTTCTCTGTTTTCTAACATTGTAAGTTGAGTGTTTTTGGGTTTTGGACTGATGGTCAGAACAAAACGAGAAATTTGATGACATCACGTTTGGACTGGGAAATGGTGATGGGCATTTTTGACTAGTCTTAGGATATGGATACTTTTCACAAGGTTATCTTATGCCCCTTAAAGCCATGAAGTCAGATTGACCTTGTTTCAGAGTGATAGCCTGGTGTTGCATTGCTGTGTTTTCTGCTATTATTTTCCCTCTGTTTACCCCACCCTTCACCTATCCACCCACAACCACACACATGCATATGTTTTGCACACCCATACCCCCAGTGAGTCCCAGTGTGTTTACTCAGGTGCCAGCTTGCTCGGTGCAGTGATGAACTCCTGTGCAGACTTTAACACTCCGCTGCCTCTCAGGCAAATGCCAAAACAAATCTTGTCATAATTAGCAGTAATCCTGCTCATTACCGTCTGCTTAATTATCCTATTAATAGCACTTCCTGGGAGAGCTTGTTTGCTACGCAGGCAAATGTTTGTTCCTAAATTAGCAGACAAGAAGACAGCTCCATTGTTCAAACAGCAGCTTTGACAAAGCAGAACAGGCAGGATTAACAGCAGACAGAACGGGCCACAAGCTCATCTCCGCTTGGCGCTGACAGGCAGGGAGGAGGCAGCCTGGGCCAACAACAGCCCTCTTATCCTGCAAGCTGCTGTATGATCTACATAGTCAAGTACACACAATCAGCACAAGCAACTTCTATCAGAGCTGCAATGGACAATAAAATAAGCATGAGTGACAATCTACAGGTGCACTAGGATTCATAGTAAATGTACGGTTAACATACAGTGTTTTTAAATGTGTCTGTTTAGTTTTTCAATGCTGTGAATGGAGTTAAAGCCGCTATGTTGTTCCTAATAGGATCTAGTCAGATTCCTCTGACCTGAGAGCCAAGAGCATTACTGGAGCACCCTGCAGACAACCGCCCGACTAACCTCATTACATTGCAGGTAACAAGACACTAATGTGGACTTACAAGGTTGTGTGACTTACAAATGGAGAGTTGTGTCTACTCCCAATCTTGTAAGGCAATAGGCTCATCATTGTAAAAATGGAGATACTAGTGAATTGGATCCGTCTTATCCATCCAGCCTCCCAAGGTTCCAAACAAGACTCCTGAGGAAAGTTTTTAAAGTAAATAAGGCAAGTGCTCAGAGCGAGGTGAAGGCCAGCCACACAGAGCTATGCACACTAACCTAAGCAGACCCAACACCTCACGCTCCAGTAGGCCTATATATTATAAATGACCCTCTCTCTTTCCCCCATGCACCAACCCCCTATACATACACCATGCTCCATAGCTGGAGTAAGCAGAGCCCGGTCTGTGGAGCCTGCAGCACTGTCAACCCATTGATGTACAACACTCTGCCCTTTGTTCCTTGTACACAAACACACTTTCCACATTAATATTTCACAGGAAATGTACTCCGTGCTTGTGATTTAAGGCCTTTTCTTGTTAACAATGCTGTTTTCTCTATTCTGTTGCACTAAATTATGAAGGCAACTTGTCAGAAAGAAGACATGCCTGTTATATTATAATACTACTGGAGATAAATGATTAGTGGCAAGGCACGTATGACTCTTAATCTACTGTGCCTTGCTGTGTTCTAATTCAGACCTTTTCCCTCAGGTTGTACTTGCAGCTATTGGTTAAGAGCATGGAAGATGTGTTTAATGTGGTGTGTGCATACAATACGTCTGAGTGTGTGATCTGTAATGTGTGTACACTTTATGCACATATGCACATCATACATTGCTGTATTGGCTATGCGTTTTTGTCAGATCTATTTGTCGGAATGTGAGAAAATGTACAGCCATGTGATGTCACTTGTTTGTTCTTGTTGTCAGAGAAAAGGCAAGGATCAATGGATTTTCCCTGCAAGAGTGAAACATGACAGACATAACGAAAGCCTTTCATGAGAAATGAATGAATAATTCATGGACGCTCTCTGGCTGCGCTTTGTTGTGTCTCATACAGATGGGATTACAGAAGGCTAGATCTTGGAAACATATGAAAGATTAATTTGTGATCTGGGACACTGCTTGCTTACAAAAGGACTAAATAATGATTTTACTGAGAGTGGCAGGGATCTGGGGATGGGTGCGACGTGCACAGGGGGCTGGACACAAAGAGCCTGCAGAGAACATAGCACTCCGAGTAATGTGACCTGACAGATATTCAAAAACTCTGCGAAAACTGAACTTCAGCTCTCAAAAAATTCTCATTACTTTGATTAATGTTTTGATGCAATTTAATAAAAACTGAAGTTAGTGCAGGAACAGCATTATTTATCATTTTTTGTATTGATCCCCTAAGAGCAAGGTCAGTGTGCGTTACCTTATTTTATACAGGCAGGTCAGACACACAGCAACTACAAAACATCTTCCCGAGCTCTCCAGGGATTTGCTGTCTTGCTCAAGGACACTTCAGCTGGGCGGATGCCTTTTAATCCAGGCCCTCCGCTTGAAGAATTGTCAGATTAGCAGCCTGCTACTAGCATAGCAGTTAACAACGGCACAATAGGTGCTCCTGTCGTTACAGTTGCTGAATATAGCATTAGAGGATTGCCTGAAAATAACTCATATCCTTTCAAAAGAGCCCTCCAATAATTCACCAGGGAGCGTGAGAAGCTGTTGTCTGGTGTCTCCCAGATGGCAGAGACTCCAGGGTGGCACTGCTTGTTGTTTTTGATGAGCTGCGCATATACAAAAGCAAAACATCTGGAGCCACCATGTGGCCTCTCCATTTGGCCAACCCCATACCTCCCAGAGCCAGATGCACCCAAACAACTGTGAGCTAAACAGCATGAATGATTCATAGAGGAGTGAGAGGCACAGCTTACACCAGAGACCTGCCAGCCACTTTGATTGGAAATCTGAAAAAGCTATGAATATGCACGAGACATTAAGCCTGCTAGGGGGGATGATTTGTCAAATGATGTGTATTTGACCAATATGGAGAAAGCTCCTGTGGTTTTTCTGATTAAATAAGAAATTTAATGTCTTATTGCCAGAATCATTAAATTATTAATACGTGTAAATGGTTAGCAAGGTACTATGGAAATGTGACCGTGGCTTGCTGCTCGATTGCCTCCCGTGTCAAAGATAAGCGGACAGTGTGGAAAGAGAGGGATTCACACCTGCTCCATGACATAGTGAGATCTAACTTAATTAGATTCTGAATTGGAGACACTTTGCATCTGATATCCGACCATTTATGCAGGAATCTATTGGTGGAAATCAGTCAGACTGAAAAGACATTTGTGGTGAAAATACATGTGGTCATTAGACGCATTGGTGAGTCACTAAGTAAGTGAAATATTAAACTTTGCAATTTCCTCTTTTATATCCTGTGAAAACCACAATTCTTGGTATATTCAATCAAAAGTTTTTTTAAATATATTTTTTGTAAAATAGCTTAGAAATGGCCACACAATTTAAGGTCTGAGTTATGTTAGTAAAGTGATATTTTAAGGTTTTAGTTTTAGTGGTTTGCTTGACTGTTAAAAAAATAGAGTCCATGCAATATACAATTTTAATATTACATGATATTACATTTAATAGTACATGATCCAAAACAGAGCTTTCCCTCCAGTACAAATAAGTGCAAATTTCCTGTGGCTCTAATTTGATATATGACTGAGTGGAACAGCAGGTTGCAAAATGTTACAAACTAACTGTAAATGTATATAGATGGTATAGTGAACATGAAGAGTGCGTAAAAATGTTCACTTTTGCTAAAAAAAACAACAACAACTTAGCAGTGGACAAAACCCACAGAAGTTAGGAAGCAGAAAAAACACAGACAAGGAATCCCTTAGTCCTCGTGTTGCCTCGTTGTCACTTTAAAAATGACTGCACACTCAGCACATTTTGTTAAATAGGTATATGTTAGGTTTAGTCTCCACATGTAAACATATGTAGATTGTTGTATATAAATTTGTATGTGAATTTGGCAAAACCAAACCACATTTCATATTTTTCTGTACCTATTTTAGGGATATTTTGTGTTTCTGTTTAATCAGAATCAGCTTTATTTGCCAAATATGTGTACGCATACGAGGAATTTGACTCAGGATTGTACATTGCTCCTGATGTGCTTACCTACAATACAATAATAAAATCACACACAGGCTACAGTATAGAGAACACATATATACAGATTGAGATTGAGACAACAGTGCAATGAGCAGAGTGCAAAGGATGCAGGAGTAAAATTATCATTATGTACATGTTGGATAATGAATGAATAATAAGTGGTAACCAGTAAACAGGTGGCTGATTAGAGGCAGAGTTACTGGGTTATATCACAGGAATTGTTCCCGACACTGTGATTCAGAAATCAGCTGTTCATCAGAGTGATTTCTTGTGGGAAGAAACTGTTCCTGAGTCTGTTGGTTTTGGCGTACAGTGCTCTGTAGCGCCTACCAGAGGGGAGAAGCTGGAACAGGTTGTGTCCAGGGTGAGATGGATCCGCAGTGAATGTTTCCTGTCCGTTTCCTGACCATGGAAACGTAGATGTCCTGAATGGAGGGCAGGTTGGCACCCATGATTTTGTTCTGCAGTCCTGGCTGTCTCTTGTAGTCTGCTCCTGTCCTTTTTGGTGGCAGATCCAAACCAGAAAGTGATGGACGTGTAGTTGACAGACTAAATGATGGCTGTGTAAAAGTGGACCAGCAGCTCCTTAGGCAGGTTGAGCTTCCTGAGCTGGTGCAGGAAGTACATCCTCTGCTGGGCCTTCTTGATGATGGTGTCAGTGTTGGGCTCCCACTTTAGGTCCTGAGATATAGTGGATCCCAGAATCCAGACGGATTCCACAGCAGACACAGGGCTGTTTAGAAGGGTGATGGGGGGGCAGAGTGGGGGGGGTTGTTCCTGAAGTCCACGATCATCTCCACAGTTTTGAGTGTGTTAAGCTCTAGGTTATTCTGGCCGCACCAGAGAGCCAGCTGATCAACCTCACATCTGTAGGCCGACTTGTCACCGTCCCGGATGAGGCTGATGACACAACGGTCATCGGTTCATTCTTGAATTAGTAGTTTACCAATTCAACGGTTAGTCATGCATTATGATTATTTCTTGAAAGTATTTAGGGTGTGTTTGCAATTAAGGAAGAAAAACAATAGCTAGAATCCTGCTGAGGCAGTTACTCAGTAAAATAAGTGTTGAAGTAAGTTGATAAAACGTTTATTTAAGATTGTAAGTTTGGCTGTAGAGTAGGGGTATAATGATGTGTCTCAGCGATGAGGTGGTCACCTTTGATACAGGCCGATAAACACGAGAGCTGCTGAAGCAGGAATGTGTCATCAGAGCTCTGACTCAGCACTTATGCCGTTCATTGTCTAATGAGATGAGCTCTCACTGCTAATTAACTCATCCATAACTCCCAGTGCTCCATTCATCATCGGATAAGAACAACAAAATGTTTAGACCTACTTAATGTCTTTATGCCTGTAAATGAGATGAGGCAATAGGAAACGAAAAATGTTTTATATTGTTTTGTAGAAGATGAGTGTTACTTTTTTTAAAGTCAGTTCATACTTGGCACAGAAATAAGTTCAGGATGTTCTGATCATAAGTGGAGCAGTACTAAATACTAAGTGTAACTGCATCAGGTTCCATGTGGAAGTGGCCAGGCAGTAGTGGAACAAAACTAAATAAGTACTTTACTCAAGTACTGTTCTTAAGTACAATTTTGAGGTACTTGAGTATTTCCACTTTCTACTTCTACTCCACTATATTATGGAGGAAAAATTGTACATTTTTACTACACAACATTTCTTTAATAGCTGTAGTTACTGCTACTTCACATATTTACATTATGAATACAAAAAAATAACCTAAATTTTATAACAGTTTATTAAGCTTAAACTACCCTACAGTATATTAAATCATTACAATTAGCACCATCTTTATCAGCTACAAGTGATGTACACATTATTGTATCATGTATTGTGATCTTGGTGGCATTCTAATAAACTGGTCAGCCTTAGCACATTTATTTTATTTATTATTGTGTTGTTTTTAACCATGACCTGCCAAGGGACTACAGATGCAAATAAGCTTGAAGCTATAATCTGGTACAGTGCATCAAATGGTAACATTTATGTGTTAAATGTTGTCCCTTTTTAAATAAATAAATAAATGAAATAATATTATACTGAATGTGGCCATGCTGCATAATGAGTACTTTCACTTTAGGTACTTTAAGCATATTGTTATGCTTATACGGGCTTTTACTTGTAGCAGAGTATTTTTATACTGTGGTATTGCTACTTTTACTTGAGTAAAAATCTCTATTTCTTCCTCCACTGTGGTCAGATGTCAGATCGATTAATAGCAACAATATCACCTACATATAGTGTATGTATAAGACTGTATTTAATGCAATCAATCCAGTACAGCAGCCCTGCAATAAATACCTTGTTTGTCAAGCTGTAACACAAGACCTCTGATAAGTGTTGGCTCTGGTCTGTGGAAAAGAAACTGGTTATTTGCATGGTCAGCAGGAAAGTTATCATTGAAGTGGTAAGTCAAGATACATTTGAGACACATTCTTAATGGGTCGTGTGAACTTCAGTATGCCTTAGTGAGATCTAGACACAATCTGGTTACAAGACCTAGAGGCGAAAGATTTAATATGTTACCTTAAGAAAGTCAGTTTATTTTCAATAGCTTCTTCTGGTTATTTTCATTTATGCGGACAGTAAATCACTTTCAACTGAAGTAGTGACTGGTCAGACCTTGTGTTGACTGAGGCTAATCTGTCTGATGTCTTTGATTTTCACTCATTATCCAGTTAGTAAAACCTGACACCTCTGTTGGAAGAGTTTTATATGTTCTCACCTGTGAACTCTCTTTGCCTCTCTGCGACTTTCTTCAGTTTAATGAGGCCACTTGCAGAGATAAACCCCTCTCAAAAAACCCAAAAGGAGGAACAACCTTCTCAATGAGTAAACCTGCGGGTTTCCTGAACACCTGATCTTCTGTTGTCTGTAGGTTAGCAACAATAGTAAATGTATAATTGTTCTGTTATTATGTTAGCATAGCCAGTAAGTGTGCAAGGAACACTCATGGTAATTACTACATTTACTTGTACACAAATGACTCATTTACTGTGAACAATTACATTACAGTAATAGTTTGAAGCATTAATCATTCATAAAAAGCCTAATATCCTTTGTTCATGTGATTGGTTGAGAGTTGAGTCGACGAAAGTTGTGTGGGAGCAAAGAGACGAATTATAATTATACATATCACAGAGTAGCAGCAAAATGGAACATCCGGATTAAGTTCCGGGCCAGCATTTTATTTAAGTCCAGCGCCAACGTTGCTAAAAGTGTTTCTGTGATGTCTGTATATGGCAACTAATATATGGTTACATTTAGTGAAGGATCTCGGTTATGGCAAATAAAATATGGTACAGTTAGGGTGCAAAAGCACTTGTTTAAGGTTAGTGAAAGATTATGGTTACAATAACTGTGACAGGAGGCAAACTACCCTCTCCTACACAGAATCATCAATCACTCATCCACCACACCAACCTTTTTTACTCGCCATCTTGCTACATATAGGGCACACTACATTCTGCACTGGCAGTAAATGTTGGTATTGGATGTAAATTGTGAGATGTAGAATCCAATTCCAAGGACTACTGGACCGAATATAGAGACTGTGTTGGTGTTTTGTTGACTACGTTAAACTCCGTTAAGTACAGTACAGCAGTTAGCTTAATCAAATCATGGTTTCTCTCACAATGACCTTAATGCGAGTAGGATAACCTGATTAAGGTGTTGACTGTACTCTTTTAATAACTGGATTACAGTATTACAGTGCATGTTACCAAACTGAATGATGCAGTGTCTCCTTTGGGCCAAAGTAAATGGCACAGTGGTCTAAATTTAATACACAAAGATGCTGCATGGAACAGTGAACTCAATGAAGCCAGGGATTACATTGAAGGTTTTTCATTGAAGAACTCAACCTAAACTAAGGGAAAGGGAAAATTTAATCACCTACTGCTGGAAACTTTTTTATGTTTTGTGCTTCTTTGATTCTACATTATTCTACAGAATCTATTTTTCTAATGCTTTTGTAACAAAACATTGCTTTGCAGTGAGGGACACAGATGAACAGCAATAGTGCCCTTGTATGAGAATTAGATTGTGCCCTTCTGCTTGTATTTGATTCTGGTTTATTGCATTGATGGCAGCTTTCAATTTCCTACAGTTCCCTTTGGTTTCAGAACTAAGCTGCGTAAAAAAGGATTAAGATTATGCTTTGAACGAGTCATCACTTTAAACTACAGATGGAGTTTACAGTTCAAAAGGGATTATGAATATTAAAGAGGGCATTTTGTTTCTTTTCAAATGATTGGGTTTTGCTCCAGTGCATTGCTGCGTCACACAGCATACACAAATTCAAGGATTAAGCAAACATAAATCTTCAAGGTCTCTCTTATGACCAGGTCTGCATTTGAATTACCTCTGAATAATATCCAGTTAAATAATGGATTATTTCTAAGACAAACAGGCCTGTCACAGAGTCTGAGTGAAAGCACAGGTGGAAGTCCACAGATAATCGGTTTCTTTGGTTCGCAGAGGACTTTGTTTGATCAAACTCTAGAGCTTTTGGCTCTTTTTTGAGTTTTGAATGACAGCACAACTGTTTCCTCAAACAGTTTAATTGATTTATTCCAGATAGTAACAAGCCATTTCACTACTGCAGTCTTTACTAAAGTGATTTTTAAGTGACCATCATCTTAGTATAAAACAAAACAACAGTAAGTTGTGTAAATACGAAAACATATGGTTAGGCACTACATGCCTACCCACCTGTACATGTGCACAGTATTTTCTTTTGTGTAAACTGTGAAACATTGGTATAAACTCATGAAAGTATAGAGTGTTTCCCACAGAATGACAGTGTATCTGTGGGGGGTCGGGGGAACAATCAAATCAATGTATGGGAAACACTGGTCTAGGTGTGTATATATGTATAAAATATATTATACATTCTTAGATTTAGCACATAAAATAACGCCTAAAATCACAACTACTCTTGATTTTGTATGAAACCAACCAAAATCCAAACAAGATGTAATAGTCAATACCTGATGGCTCTAGCTTCATATTTAGCATATTTCCCAAATTGTCAAATATTCATTTACTGCTTTGTATGTACATAGACAGTACATACTCTATGTAAAAGTACTGCATGCACAAAGTGAGTAGTAGTAGTAGAGGTGGCTCAGCCATTGGCTATGAAAACTAATAGTTTATACATTATTTCACCTCTTTTTAATTTGCAGCTACTAAAAAGTACCCAAAATGCAAAATTGAGAAAGTAACAGGTAAATACTGAGGCTCACAGTTTGCTCTTGACCTTGGAAACACCAGTTGAGAAAATAGTATCAGTAGCAGTTCTGGAGCTTTCCATCATATCTCGTAAGTTTCATCAGCAGATGGAGTTTATCCCAGTTGTCATGGTAGATGTACATTTGTAAATTGTAAATCTACATTGTACCATCTACAATTTCACGACAACAGAGCAAACTCAATTTGCTGATGAATATCAAGTGATATGATTTGAATGCTCTAGAATGGCTCCAGCTATTAAGTGGACCTTGCGGTAAGATTTCTCAATAACTAGTAAAACAATTACATGAAATAAAAACCGGCATTCCTATGCCTGCATGATTTAGATGTGGGATCATGGCCTTGGACATATTTAAATGATACTGAATCACTGAAACCATTTCAGTGTGGAAGCCTCAGCTTGAGCTGAAGTGTAACAGAGATTCAGGTCATCACCGAATAGAAACCTCATATCTCAAATCTGTTTTGGAGCAAATTACTGGCCGGGTCGATGACCAGTAAGCACATGAATGGATCAATACCTTCACTCTGAGGGAACAGTCTTCACTTATAATGACATTGTATTGACTTTTTAATAACTGCTCATGTTTCAGCAGCGCTAATCATTTTGCTTCCCTGAAAATGGATCCTTTACTGTGTGTGTGTGTGTGTGTGTGTGTGTGTGCGGTTTAATGTGTGTGATTTAATGGGTGGATGGTTTTCTGTGTCTGCACATTTGTTTATGTATAAAAAGTCATGCATGCAGAACTGGCTGCATGTAGCATATGTGTGTGCCTTGTGTATGGCATCTGTGTGAGGCTGAATTGAAAAAGTACATGTGTGTCAACATGTGTCTGGGTCCCATTTATGGAAGTAAGCCGAACGTGAGACGACTAATTGGTCCAGTCTTGCTGTCAAATATCTCACCAGCTGCTTCTATTGAAACAGTTTGTTTTGTTTTGTTTTTTTGCGGCTGTAAAACAAGAAGCTTCGAGTAATTGAGATAAACCTGACAGGTCACTTTGACTGTCAAGGTTTTATGACCCTTAAACTGTCTGTCTAGCTGTTCTCTGGTCCTGAGCTGCAGGTTTGGAGGTATAGTGGCCAACATGAGCCATTCTGTTCTGACAGACTGCCCCCTATGAATAAATGATGAACTGTATGTGCAACGGTCAAGGACTGAAATAGCGGCACTGCTGAACTGCCCCTGCTTTCATCTATCCCTTGTTTCAACAGCTGGTAGGTCCAGGCTGCTCACACAATTTCACTTAAACAAGATCATTTGTTAGAAGTTTATGTTAACAGTTAATACAGCAGTGTGTATTTTGTTAGTAGCACATTTATTTCTTGCAGTAGTAATATGTCATTTTTAGCCATGCTCGCAGCATCGCTCTAAGAATGGGAATGGTCCTGTCAGTCAGTTTTTGCTTTGGATCTACAATTCATGAACATGTTAGTGAAAACTGTGACTTCATTATAGGGCCGTGGGTTGAACTCTAGCCCAATGGAACCATGGAGAGACATTTAGGTATCTTATGAATTACTAAATTACATAAATTTCTCACACTGTTTTTCTTTGTCATTTTGGGAGGAGAGCTTGTGCCCTGAGGCAGGGGCGACTGTGTCTCAGGAGATAGAGCGGGTTACCTGTTAATCGGAAGATTGGCGGTTCAATCCCCGGCTCGTCCAGGCTGCATGTCAAAGTGTCCTTGGGCAAGATACTGAGCCCCTGGTGACTATTCCACCAGTGTATGAATGTGTGTGAATGTTAGTTTCTGTTTGAGCACTTAAACTCAGTATATGAATGGTGAATGCAATGTAGTGTGAAAGCGCTTTGAGTGGTCGCAAAGACTAGAAAGGCGCTATACAAATACAGACCATTAACATTTTTGAATGAGGTATTTATGTAATGCTGCTCCGTTAGCTAGTTGTAAGAGCTGTCCACCAGTCAATCTCTCTGCCTCAGCCTTGAAGATTGGCACTGTCATAGTGGAGCACAATTCATATAAATAAGGGCAGCGATGAGTCTTCAGATTTTCATGTGACATCAACTAAGAAGAGTTCAGGCTTTTGTCTAAGAAGTTCTGACATTTTTAGACGTATAAACCAAATGTTGGCATAAAAATACACACCTAATCTCAGAGTGTTTTTTGCTGAACTGCTAACCTATCCGTCAGTGTATACATACAGAAAGCATACAAGCTTCCGTAATATAGAAAGTGTTGTACTCTCCATACTATCTGCTAAATGTAATCTGAGTGACAGACGGATTTGTACATATTGGTGAAAAGCAAATAACCCCTTAGTGCAATATTCCTTCCTACTTCTGTCAGCTCATTGCGGTATTGAGAGAGAGGAGAGGAGCGAGAGGCCCTGTGTTAAGTGTCTTATTAGTGGGAAATGACTGCAGTGTCAGGCAAGCCCAAGCTGTCACAGTGCAGCCATCAATAGAATAAGCATGAGAAGCTCTTGTCGTGGATGGAATCACATTTTAATCCCCACCACATTATTACTGTGGCGAGGAAGGTCAGCACTCAGGCACATTTAAGCAGGAATAAACCCCTTGAGAGCTTATGATAATGTCTTCCCTCAATGGGAAATATTGGTCATATTTTAGTTTCAAGCTTTTTGTAGAATACGGCACGGCTAATGAAGAGCCTAATGTAATGCAGCTGTGCGGGCCGCCATGGTAACCATGAATAATTCAGCCTACTTGTTCTTTGGTTTCCTGGTCTCAGGAGGGTTCTGCCTATATTGTCCATTATGACAGGCCATTATCCAGCCTTCAGCCTGCTAGCTCTCAGATGGTGCGCAGAGCCCATTTGTTACCCCTCTTGCCCCTGGTAACCTTCAACCAGCTGGAGAGAATGATTGAGACTATACCGTTATATAAACATGAGAGCAAGAGGTGCAAGAGGCAAGAAAACGAAGAGACCCCTCCACGCTGGGGAATTCAAGGAGCCCCTTCCATTTCATTACAAGTGCATATTACATCTGCCTCCAAAGCCATCAGTTACTCATTGAATACAAATTTCACCAACAGACTATTATGGTATATTTATGTGCATTGTGCATATCCTGTTTTGAGCAGAGGTGGAAGATGTATTCAAATGATTTACATAAGAAAAGGTAGCAATACCAAAGCGTGATAATACTCACTACAAGTAAAAGTCCTGCATTCAAAATATTACGTAGTATTGTGTAAGTATTGTCAGGAAAACGTACTGTAAGTGTCAAAAGTAAAAGTACCCATGATGAAGAGATGCTTTTGTCAGTGTTAAAATTATTGTCCCCCAATTTTACACACCTAGGTCTGTTTACAGGTATAGGGAGTACCACTGCATATGTGAGTAAGTATAAGTATTTTGTGGCTTCAGAGGGAGCTACACAAAATCGCCTCAAGTGATGTCACTAGCTGCTACTTGCATAACACATCCGGATCGCCGACTGAACTGTCAGTGGTTGAGTTGTACTGTGGTAATGTATTCTCCAGATTCTGGAAGAAGACGATATTAAAAGAATAAAATTAAATAAAAAAGACTATCTCTGGTTGCATTGATTCTGACGATGTTATAGAGTGCAATGCTAAATTAGTAATAATGTTATAGCTGGTTGAGGTGGAGCTAATTGAACTACTTATTAGAATGTAAATGCTCTTTATTTGTGTAGCGCCTTTCTAGTCTTTTCGACCACTCAAAGCACTTTTACACTACATCTGCATTCACTATTCACACACATTCATTTACTGAGCCTAAATGCTCAAACAGAAACTAACATTCACACACATTCATACACTGGAACAGCCGCCAGGGGCAATTCGGGGTTCAGTATCTTGCCCAAAGACACTTCGACATGCAGTCTGGAGGAGCCGGGGATTGAACTGCCGATCTTCCGATTAACAGGCAACCCACTCTACCTCCTGAGTAGAAGGTGTGGTAGTTTAATAAAAAATGATTGATTTTTGAAAGTGAGCTCATGTTTTGCATGTATAAACTAAAGCTTTCACATAAATGTAGCGATGTGCAAAGTGCAATAGAGCTGAATGGATAAGTTGATGAATTGAATAATAAAAATAATCCTTAAGAACAACCTGAAAGTGCAAAATTTCCCTCTGAAATGTTGGGGGATAGAAGCAAAAGTAGCATAAAATGATAATACTCAAGTGTACAATAAAATGATACTGTAAAGTAAATACTACAAAGATATGTACAAGTACTTAAAATTGTGCTGAGTAATACTTGAGTAAATGTATGTGATTACATTTCACCACTGGTTCTGAGCTGTTTTCTTGTAGCGGTCTCACTGCCATTTCATTCATTGTGAATATCAGTAATCAAATCACTTCCTATGGATTAAAGTAGAGACAAAGCAAAGAATAAATTCAATAATCTAAAAAGGAATTGGTTGTGTGATTGTAGTTGGTCTGGAATGTAGTCAGTATTGGACCGGGCAGTTGAGGAGGTGTGATGCATTTGATCTAGTCATTAAGACGGGCAGGGTGCTCTGTGCCCTGGTACCTCAGCCATTTCAAATCAATGCCTGTGGCGGGTCTTAAATCAATGAGCGTGTTGCATCTCAGAGACTCATCAGTGGGCAGTCCCCAGAGTGCTTGGATAGGAGGGAAGAAGGAGGGAGGCGGTACACTCTTAGCTACTGACCTCCATAATTACCCTGTACTACTGCCTGAATCCAAATGTGATCCATTTGAGATAATTGCCTATTGGAAACGCCATTGAACCTTATTACAGTCACAGCTCTCTGTGATCTCTGAGCCTGGACAATCCTGAACCCATGTCATGCTGTGGCCGAGCTGCTGCTGTGCCTAAGGCCTGATATTTAGCAGGAAGAGTGAATTGAGACTGATGTTTGTGTTCTTGTGATTCCAGCCCCGCCATTGTCCCAAGGGCAGGGCAGTGTAATCAGGGCTGTGATAGCATCTCTTGGGGGGGTGGGGAGCAAGGCCTGTGGGCTGATCCAGAGGGCAGATATATTTATCTAGGTAATGAGAGCCCAAACACTGGCTCTGTGGGGAGGGCCGGGGACATGGCCTAGTGCTCTGAGAGACTCGCTAATGCCATGGCGGCACGGTCCCCGTGCTGCTCATTAAACTTCCATCAATGTGTGGTCACCATGTTCCTGCCAGGCCTCCAAAGTGCCCGTTATTAATTCATGAAAGCACAATGCACATGTGATTGAGTCTGACGAGCAGTGAGGCATTGAGGCACGAGAGATGGGGGAAATATTGTCTGTGTCTGAACACCCAACCCTCCACCAAACCCCTCCCACGCTTTCCCTCTGGCAGTGTGCCCTTGAAAAAAAAGGGAGACAGAGACACAGATACACTATGTTGTGAAACATTAATAGCCACTGCTGCAGTTTGCCTACAGCTGGAAAGAGAGCAATGCAGGTTGTGTTGTGTGTGTGTGTGTGTGTGTGTGTGTGTGTGTGTGGGTTTGTGAGCACATTTATGAATGTATACGCTTCCGGATGTGCATGCATGTTTTGAGCCCATTTGCTTTAGTGTTTTATAAATGTGGAGGAGGTGGCTTTCTATTGTCAAGACATTCTGTATGAATATATTACCAACAAAACGAGCGTTGTTTCGGGATGGGATGCTTGTATATATGGTGAGCCAGCCGCTTTTATCTTTGCTCCACAGACGTGCTCTCTAAAGCTTGTGTTGGGATGGCCGCCTTTAAAAAGGAGACCGTAAATTGGCCTGGATATGGATTGTTGCAATTGAATTTAAAACATTAGCTCCAGGATAATAAGGGTTGCTAGAGAAAATCTAGGAAATGCATTTGGTCGTTAGAGCATGGAGGGATGGGACTAATGGCGTACGGGGGTGGGCTGGGGGTGGAGGCAAAAAACGATGAAAACCATTTTTAGGATGAATGGGTTATTTCAGGGAAAGAGCGAGAAAGCGAGGGAGAGAGAGGAAGCGAAACAGAAAAGGGGAGACGAGGGAGACGGCAAGAGAGAGGGGTGCTACATGATTTCAAATTAACCATTATTGTAGGCTGTGACATGTATTATGTCTCCTGAGGCTCCGAATCTTGAGCTCATTTTCACGGAGAAGAGGGGAATAAGAGTCCAATGTCACAGTTTGAACGTGTACAGCTGGCTTGAGCTCCTCATCTTACGGCCAATTATAACTCCTCTTCTTCCAAATCCTTACCCCAGCTCTCTAAGGCAAATCTCACCATGCATAGCTTATTGTTAGCCTCACTCGACGTCCAATTAACAGAATGTTCCTCTGACTTCCTCCCCTCCCCCTGCAGTGGAAAATAAGACACTGACCAGTAAAACTGTGTTAAGCTGCAGCACTCTTTATCAGTTTAATGATAAAAAAGCAGCAGAGAGAATATTTAGATGTTATTATATCTGTGCAAGGAAGAGTAGAACATTATAATTGGTGGTGATGGCGCATAGATAAGATGCTTGCCTTTGGTGTGTGGGAGAGCCGGGTTCGATTCCCACTGTGAGACATCCACCATTGTGTCCCTGAGCAAGACAATTAACCCCTCGTTGCTCCAGAGGCGTGCGACCTCTGACATGTATAGCAGTTGTAAGTCGCTTTGGATAAAAGCGTCAGCTAAATGAATATATGAAATGTAATGTAGTAATTGTATAATAATTCCCTGATAGACATTTTTTTGCTATCACAAGCGTGAAGTTAAGTTCTTGTTCTGTTTGTATCATAATTTGAATTACAGATCAGGGATTAGAAGAGTATGTGAATGAAAATAGTATCTTTAGACTGTGTTTATTGTTTCCACAGGGACATTCATTTTCACAGCACTGTACACAGTAACATTATACAGTGACACTCTCAGGCAAGTATCTTAATCACTCACTTCTCATAAATCAACACTTCATATCTGTTGTTCTGACAGTAATTGAGCTGTTCTCTGTGGTGTGAGCCTCAAGTTATATATCTACTCAAGCTCACCTCATAATTGGCATAGGGATGGACCAAAGATTAGACAGAAAATTAAATTGACCTTGTCTATGCCTGCGAGGAAGACCAAAAAAAATACCTGTGCGTCAGCCTACCTTACATGGCTAGTCAAGCAGAAAAGACAAAATGGCAGCTGTTGTGTGTGTGTGTGAGCGAGAGAGAGAGAGAGAGAGAGAGCGCACTTGTGTTTCCTATCTTGAAATTTGAAAGGCAATGGTAATAATGTGCTGCTGTCCAGCCCAGGAGCGTCGCTGTCAGATTTCATCAGTGTGTAATTAATAAGACAGGCTGAAAAAGCGCTCCTCGTATTAATAGCCGCATTAAACTGCAGTCTTCATGATATCATTAGGCCAGTATGTGGTGTCATTACCAGATGGGTGAAAAATGTAGCACTACAATAAGAGAGGTTTAAGTCTAGTGTGAAACAAGCCGTAATTATTACATTTACATTATAGACTTAATCAGCTATTTTTAGTTGTTTTGTCTGTGATATTAATTAAATTGGGATGTTTCCTGGCTCATGCAAGTATATCAGTACCAAATGCCTTGACCCCTTGCTATCCACTCTGGTTAGCCAGTTATAAAAACAAGATATGGATTGATGCCAATACAAGATATGGATACAGCATTGAAGCCAAAACAGAGTGAGCACAGTGATTAGATGTCCATATCTCCTATTTTATGGCTGACATGACCTGCATATGCAGGGGGGAAAAAATTACAGGGCAGAGACTTAGAAGAACAAGTGTTACGATTCTGTGAATTGATAACTGGGATTTCCAATGGTGATCATAAATTTTACAGTGACCGTCACCTCAATATTATTAGATCAAAAGGCCCTGTGTACACACAGAGCCATGACACCAGCAGGCAGAGGGGTGTTATCCATTCACCTGTGTTTTTTTTATTTTACATTGCAGTATAGTTGACAGTCATAATTAACTCAGGGCATTGTGATACAGGACAAACAGACTTTTTTGTAGTCTTTCTCACCTTATATTGAAAAATTGGTCCTTCCTAAAAGTTCCAGAGAGGGCAAATCAACATAAGCATTTCTGGTATATTTGATAAATGTTTGTTTTCTTGACTAATGTGAGAGTAAAATGCTAGTTCCAGTTTTTGACCAGTATACAGAGGAATCTTCATGCTTTCGTGTCAAGCATTTTTCATTCTCATTAACTTGGAAATGTATGCATTAACGGCGTTTACACAATTATTGACCATATTACTCTTTGGGAACTTGGCCATACATGACAAGCAAGTAGAGACTGCATCAGGATATTGCTGGACTGACACACAAAATTTTGTTTTGTTTCTGACTTTTCTCTCATAAATAAATAAATATATATTAATATATTTTTTTTACTTTAACCTCTTCAGGCCTCTAAAAATATTCAAATCAAACATTAGGAGAATGGAAAATCAGTATTTGCTTCAACTGCTTACAACTCCTAGACCAGCAACCTTTGGCAAGGAGTTTCAAGTAGACATGGCTTTATGATAGTAGGTCATACAAAAAAGGTTGGGGAAACCGCATTCATGTACCCCAGATACCTATGACACAAGTACTGTGATACTTCATGTATAACTCAAAAGCCATATCTGCCGGGCAAAACAACAGGGGATAGCTACTTTGCCACGTACACATAGACTCAGACAGACACACCACTCCTCTTTTGAACAAACCCCTCTCTGCTCCTCCAGGGAGCAATTTCTCGTCTCACCTTCGGAGTGAAAGGCGTACAGTATTAGCTCACATTTACCGCAGCTTGGAAAGAAGTGTGCTGTCTGCCAGCAGAGCATAGATTTACTACGGCCAAATGTGTGCCACCTGTCTGCCCTGTCTGTCTGCCACCAGGGCTGCTACCCAAGAAGAACCATTAGTTGACCTCTCTGCCACTAGCTCAGCTCTCACAGGGCGGGACAGTTAACATGTGCTGGCTCAGGTAATATTAGATATCATGTACTTTTACAAGGTTACAACTCATCATGAAGTAAGAAATAAATGTATATAATGCAGAGCTGCACAAACATTGTGATGATCTATGAAAATGCCTGAGAAGCATTATGTTATTTTAGCTTTAAAATTGCTGCTCTAAACAGTCTGCTAAGTCTCTGGGATGCAGGATTTGTTGTAGCAGAAGGACATCTGTGTTATATGTGTCAGAAATGTGTTAGTAATTTAGTTGCATAGTCGCAAGGGGTGCTGTGGAGGAACAGGTCCCACTGGGAGACAGATGGCAGTGGCCACAGAAGTACAAGGCGTGTGCTGGCTCTGCACATTCACTGTAGGGCCAGATCTCAACACCTCACCCCTTTCGATTAATCAAGCCTGCCTTGGTTATTTAAGGCCCCCGATTAATCATGCAGGATAACTGAGGAGATAGATTAGGGTTAAAAGAAAGTTTGGGGAATTGAAGATAAAAGGGGTTCATTCAGGGGGTAGTCTGGTGCTGCAGCCAACGCTGGTCTGACCAAGAGGCTGCAATTTGAGTTTCAGGACCATTTTATGCAACAACTTTACGTATTTATCACTAAGACAAATCCTCTTCGGTTGTCATTAGCAATGTGATATTTTGAATTAGTGAGCTGTGTCAATGCTGTCTGTCCATCCACAGACAGATCAAGATCACAGACCACACTTAAGTTACTTTCTTGGTAAGATGGGAATGATACTGTGGGTGGTAAC
The DNA here is from genome assembly GCF_021292245.1 of Micropterus dolomieu. Classification (NCBI taxonomy): domain Eukaryota; kingdom Metazoa; phylum Chordata; class Actinopteri; order Centrarchiformes; family Centrarchidae; genus Micropterus; species Micropterus dolomieu. The sequence continues at coordinate 15,324,177 of NC_060171.1, read as the reverse complement.
GCAGAGGCTTTAATATGAGGAGTGACCTTTTTTCATTCATTGTGAAGAAATGACGCTAAACCTTCCTTTTAAAGGATGATTTTTTTTTTTTTAATCAGGGGTGACGCGAGTGTTAATTCATTCTGATGGCAGCCTGAGAGCAGTGCTCTTCAGGCCTCTTCACTGGTAATTTAACTGCCGTATGTGAGAGGATATGCATACATCAACACTCAACACCTCAACACTTGCAATTGGCGGGGACTAGGGGTATGTGTGAGTGTGTGTCTTTCTGCAGCTCAGCAGAACATTGGCATTGAAGCTGCACAAGGAGCCGTCAGAGTAGCATTTCAGTCCCTCACTATGTGAATGATGGCCGATGTGAAGAGTTGAGAAATCAAGATTGCAATTACTTGTGTTTATGAAAACGTGTTTCATGCCTCATTATTGTGTGTCAATGAGAGGCTCCTTTTTAAGCAGCAGTTCTACCAGTGTATGACAGCATTAGGTTGTAGGGAATAAAGTATGTCTTGTTCATGAGCAGGCATTCCCACTACACTGCAATAACAAGTACTTGGTTTGCTAATGAGCATCTAAAGTGAAACAGTCTGGTGTGCTGTTAAATGGCAGGGAGAGCTGTGAGTATCTCATTCTAACACTTAAAGCTGACTTGATCTTCTGTCTTTACTCCCGCCAGCTGCTCTTTGCTCTTACAGACACGAGCACATTCCTTGGAAAGAAGATTCTGGTTGAGCCATTTACCTGCCAATCAAAACCGAGGGGGTCTCCCCCCCCCCCCCCCCCCCCCCCCCCCCCCCCCCCCCCAAACCCTCAGGGGATTGCATGCTCTCACAGCCTCAGCTCGTCATGCACTGCAGGTCTCCAAATGAACCCTGCTGCATATGTGTTGATGTAGGATCATTTGAGCATGTCGGCGTGTACGCCAACGAACGGCAAGTACACCACGTCTATAAGGGGCCACAGTTTACACTAATTAATGGGGCTGAACTTTTCAAGGCAATACATAGCTTTCAAAGCAGCAGGACCAAATTCTATATTTAAGTCGTGGATGCAGCAGGGTTATTTTCAGCCGGGAACATTATCTAACACATTCTCATTTTGCTGAATCCAAATGAAAACTGCCACCTGAGTGCACAGATTGGGAGACTTGATTCTTTCCTTAAGAAATATATGTACAAAATTTTTACTTAACTGTAATATCAGCCGGATATTCTTTAAAATGTGCCTTTCAGTTTTTCTCTATACATACATTATCATTACTAATGCATTCACTTGTATAGAGGATTTTAATCTTATAGTTAGTCAAGGTGTCATTTAAACTGCTCTATTTACTTATAGGTACTTTATTTATAAAATATTTCATAAGATGATCGTATATTTGCATGTAAATTTTTAAATGTGCAAAGCCAATAGTAGAACCTGACCGATAAAATGGCTAGCTGATATCATCAGTATTTGTGTAATTATGCATTTGTGTGACATAAATTGGCCTTTGTTATCATGTTTTTTGATTCTTAAACATCTGTATTCGTATCGGCCTCAAAAATCCAGTATTTGCCAATGAAAAACAATAAAGTATGAAGTAACATAAAATGGAAATAATCAAATGAAGCAAAAGTAACTTCATATTTAATTTAAAAAGTAGTATTGTTCTTGGCGTGGTTTAGAATTTCAAGTTATTGTATTATACTGGTGTTAGTTCTTCCATGGCTTTAGCTCAGACAGCTCTTAGGTTGTTTTAAGGTGCCAATAAGTTTGTGAAATCTATGGTTTTATCATAGCATTTTTTGTTTTAATTCTGATCTAATCACATATGTCACTTTTCTTGTGCTGGTTGTCACTGTTTTTACTGCCTATCTTCGCTAGGACACTCTTGAAAAAGATCATTTTAATCTCAGAGGTTTTCGTGGTTTATGAATGCATTTTTCTTTTTTTTTTCTTTTTTTAAAGTACAGTGCTTGAGTAAATGTACTTAGTTATTTGCCACTGCTATATGTTTATATACTCAATATATTGTGTGTGTGTGTGTGTGTGTGTATGTGTATGTATATATATATATATATATATATATATATATAATGAAAGAGAGGACACACATTTGGAAGGATACTGTGACATTTCACAATAGCAGTCTAATCTGAGCTAACGCTCTTAAACAATGTAGCACCTGATTGTTGGCTTATCTTGGGGCCTGTGGTCACTGAGGCCCGCCGTCCAGCCGGTGCCCTGCTCTCTTAGGGCTTTAGTGCAGGAAAGGGAAAGGGGAACTGCCTGCTGAGAGGGGTGGAGTGCAGAGCCACGTAGGGGTGCTGAAATTTGTGCTTTCATAAGACTCTCCCTCTCCCTTTCTCAGCGGGGCCCTGTTGCCACCTTCCCCTCAGCCTGTCTCCCCCGCTGCTCCTCCCACATGACAGAGGAGCCGCCGGAGCAGCTGGGGTTAGGGATACTTGTCAGCAGGCCGATCGTGTGTCCTCTGAGCCTGTCCCCTGTCTGTTCCATAGCATCGTCGACTGACAGCCAGCATCAGCTGATTATCGCCACTGTGGCAGTAAAAGGAACCCACTTTGGCAGTGACAGGCTTATGACCTGCAAGACATGCTCATATTGAGTAACCGGCACTTCATCCAGAGGCTCAGACTGTGTTACCCTAGCCTTGAGAACACACTACTGGGCAGATAGTCTGACACATTAGCAATCTGTTTAAGGTTAAAGGATCAAATCATAGCCACAGTCATAAATTGCATCTGTTACCAGTACAAGATGTTTATGTGTTTGTACGTAGTAATTGAACTTTATTACTTCTTTGATACACAGAGCAGAGTGATTGTACTGGGCAAACTGTGATTTTAATCATACTACATTTCACATTAAACTTGTGCTTTGCTATGTTTGAATGAGTCATATTGCTGTCCCAAGGCAAGTGTGGAAACGACAGTATATGAGCAAGGCACTCAGAAAAGTTATTTTAATCCCTCCTGACCAGTCGTGCTTGGTGTTTGTGTATTTTGAGAATCTCTGAGAGGTTAACACCCCCTGTGCTCAGAGGCTCAGACAGACTACTGGTGTCTGGTATCAAGCTGAATTAAAGCTATGTCAACACATTCAGTCAGCCAGGCTTACATTACTGAGGCCCCCATTCGTCTCTTATCTGAGGCACAGACATAGTCAGCTACATTGTGCACACATAGATATTCCACTGTTTCCCTGTGTTTATTCTCTAAATATATTTTTGTGTTGAAATTTAAATGAGTTTTGAAATCTTTCTGTTGTCTGCCGTGAGGAATTGTTTGCCTTGTTTACAGTGCATAAAGATTAGAAAGCACTGAAAGATATTATTTATTGATGGAATCAAATTAAAAGTCTCATACTTGCACCCGAAGGCATCAGCATGGAATTAAATTATTAAGAATAAGTTTTTGGGGTTGTGTGTTGGCTGAAGTATTGTTTTAGAGTGACAGACATTGTAACTTTCTGACAGTGTGTGTTATTGTGTCACCAGCCTCGGGCCCTCCTGCTGCAGAATAACAGTAACCGACTGGCTCTGGCTTTTACCGTTATGTAAAGAAGCCTGGTCCAATGGGAGAGACGGAGTGCTGCCTGCCCACCTGCTAAAGTCAGCGTGAATGAACTGAAGCAACGTTGATGTTGTGCTCAGACTCCTGTTGTTCTGTTGATTGCCTGTGTGTGTGTGACTTGTTAGGCTGCTGAAAGGATTGTGTTTAGCCCCAGAGATGGTGTCTTGAAGGTGACATCTGTCTGGGAGGTGGAGGGGAGAGGAGAGGAGAGTGCTGCGCCATGCTGCTATAAATACGCAGCGGCCATGACAGCTCACAGAGGAAGCAGCTGAGAAGAGGAGCTTTGCTATGCTGCATACCTCCTAGTGACCCTGTCACTTCCACAGAGGTCTTAATTATTCTGCACTGGCAGCTCCCCTCTGCTCACGGCTGAAGCTTTGACACACAGAGGCTTGTCAGAGGAAAGGGCCACACTGTTCCCTCGAACATACTACACCCACAGAACATGTAAACAGCAGTTAGGTCCAGTACAGTAACACAGTAGTCCATATACTAATCTGTCTATTTTCCCAAAAAAAATGTATCCCCTTGTGTACTTAAGCACACTATTTTGCAGCCTCACACCATTTATCCTGCCATTATTTTATACTTATTCCTGAGACTGACACGCAGAACTTATCATCTTTTGGCCTACAACGACTTCAGTGGCTCTATAACATGAGCTGTTCTCTAAAATTGTCTAAATGTAGTTGTACACACCCATTACTTATGATTACACCTATTATTTTACTCTTACAATCTATTTCTTTTACTGTGTTTTGCCTCCAGAGATGTGCAGTTTCTAATCCTATATTCAGGATTGCAGTCCATAAAACAAGTCATATTTTAGCATAGTGTGAATGACCTCTGTTACCCGGTGAATGACGCTAGTGGCTTTAGCAGCTGGTACTAGTATGGAGGTACATCTTTATCACCTTTGCAGGCTTAATGGCAACTTATAAATGGGGTTAGTGTTTCCACGCTCAGGTTTCAGTGTGATCAAGGTCACAAACTAGTTCCAGTTACACATGCAATAACACACGCACAGACACAACACTGACACACACAAAGTATACCATATACACAGGCACATTTTAGATTTGTCTTTATTTTTGTGTTTTTCTGAGTGAAAACAATAGTATTGTGCTGGAGTTTAGGTTTTATAAGTCTGTAATCTGATTTAAAGCATCTCATCATTACACACTTCACGTCCTTGTACGTCACATGATACCAGAAAGCGTTTTTGCTGCATTTTCAATTTTGCTCCACATCGCTGGCAAGAAAAGTGTCCACTACTCACCCTGAAATAATTCCTCATGTTGTTCCTGCAGAGCCATAACCAGCACTCTGCTCTGACAATGACTGATACTGTTGTGCTGCCTTTATCTGGGCCCAATTGTGCGCTTATGCACGAGTGTGTGTGTGTGCGACACTAACTGGCACCAGTGGATAGATTACCTAATACAGTCCAAGCATGTTATTAGACCCCAGGGCGCTGGCTAAGTCACTCTGAGTTCTGTTTCTGGCCTTTTAATTATTCATCAAGGTATTGCCTGGGATGTAACCTCAATTACTGTGGGCTGCGGGGCCAGGTCACGTGTTGTTAACACTGCGCTGTGATCAGAGCCACCACAGGGAAGCCTGCCAACGGGAAGAAGTGCTCTGTGGCTTGGCACTCCACCCACCACCACTGATTGGCTTACATTTAGCCAGGATACTGGCTGCACTGAGGGCAGGGAGGGGAGGGGCATTCCTCAGATTCCCTGTAGCCACAATGGGGACAGGAGGATGGTGTAAATACTGTAAATCAAAGCTTGATTGGTGTGATCAGCGTGGTGTGAGCAGCCGTATGAGGGAAGGAGGGAGGAGGGAGGGAGAGAACAGCTGAAGGTTTTAATGAGCCAAGAGGAGGGTGAGATGTGAGCTCTCTCTCTTGGGCCCACCTGTAGTGGGCAGACAGGCTGTGCACTTGCAGTCCTGGAGCCCTTAGCACACAGAGCAGAGGAGGAGAGAGGAACTGGCAACCCAGCAACACTTGACAGAAGGACACAGGGATGAGAGGCTGGTATGTTTTGAGTGGTGGGATGGTGCCAAAATTGAGGACATTGTCCATCAAGTCCTCCCTGTTTTGCATTATCTCACAGTTTATTCTTCGTGTTTAAAAGAGAAATAGGGTAATAAACTCAATTGAACGCCCCTGCCTCTCAATTTGCACCTTAATAAGGCATCTGCATTTCCACTTGTAACATCCATAAAGTCGAACAGCCAGAGCTGAATTTCTGTAGTTCTTCACAATCAGATTTGGTCAGAGTGATCAGACATCCCATTTCTCGGCTGATTTGTGGTGATCATGTGCGGCCGTCCCCTGTGCCTGCGTCGCTCTGACAACCATGCCATGCATATCCAGGTAGTGATAATGAGAGACGCTGTCATGGCGATCTATGACTAACAGCAGTTTCACGCTGTGTTAAATCAGGACTGCTGCCTTGTTAGAGTTTGCTCCCTCAGGCCACACCTACCTTTACCATCTGGTAACAAGGCCTCCAAAATCCCAAAAATTAGGATATAAAAAGATGGTTATCATAAGGTGACACATTTGTCACCTTATGATAACCATCTTTTTATATACAGATGTGTTTTTACGGCGAGTGTGCGCGTATTATTATGAATAATTGCTGGTTTTCTTAGTTTTCTATAATAGTTAACTGAATATATTTGGACTCACTTAAAAAGAGCAATGTGAAGACGTCACCCTGGGCTCTGCGGTACATTACTTTTGTTGGCAAACTTTCTATCTATTTCACGATTTTGAGAAAGCAATTTGAATGGAAATCTTGGACATTGTAATCTGCATTTTTTACAATTTTCTTTATGAATTTAATTAAGGCTGCAACTAATCATTGTTTTAATTATACATTCCCCATTAAGTCATTAACAGTTTAGTCTATTAAAAGTCAAAAATTCTTATCTCAGTTTCCTAAAGCCCATGTCATCAAATTGCTTGTTTTCAACAAAAAACATCCAAAACCAAAGAATATTCAGTTTACTAACAAAGACAAAGAAAAGCAGAGAAGCTTAAACTTAGATAATTATTGGATTATCAAAATAGTTGCTCATTATTTTTCTGTTTATCAGCTAATCAATTACTTGACTAATCGTTCCACATCTAGATGAAATGGTCAATTCTGAAACAAACTGCTTTGTCTGAACTGAAGCTCCTCTGCTGTGGGCGACTGTATTGCATTACACCCAGAGGAGAAGAGCAGATGTCCCGGAGAAGTGCTATGAGAGCTCCAGGCAGTCCGTCCTCTGGAGGGGGAGGGGGGGGGTTGCAGCAGATAGGAAGCAGCTCCAGATGGGACATCCTGTGTCATAAATATTGTGTGAATTATTCTGCCTATAATGGCGCATGCCTACTTTGCTATGCTTCCAAGTAACCTTGACCGTGGATTTACAAGTACGGACATAAATTGCAGTGAATGATTTAGAGGCAGCGAGAGAATTCAGTGAAACACGTCGACAATGTTCAGAGTTGTGTCCTGTTTTTTTAATTTATTAATTTAATTTTTTTTAATTCCTTTTCTTTAATTCCCTTCTTTTAAGTTTTCCTACAAAAGTATATAGTGTACAGAAGTAGATTTAATTTGGTTCTCATTATGTTAACTGTAATAACTAGTGTCTATATGAAACAAAAATATACACATTAATTTACTACCTGACAGCTTTTCTCTCTTATTAGTTTTTATCTGGAGGTTTAATTATGTCTACTCTCTAAAGGTCTTGTTTAGATAATGTAGTAGGTGCTAATTAACCAGCGTGCTCTCCCACTTGTAGCTAAGGTCACGATATTGCTTTGTTCATGTTGATCCAGCAACTCAGCCTGAGCTCTCTGCTTTCCATTATGCTTAAAAGCAGAGAACGCTGAAGTAAACCTTTAAAATGAATTCTGGGGCAAGAAATGCAAACGCTGTGCGAGCCGTGTGAGCTGAGTGGATTATCTGTAGCTGCAGTCCTGCTGCTTCTCTGGGATAGTGCCTTTTATTATGGAGTGTTTTATTGCTGCCAGGAGTAAAGCTGACAAGAAAGAGGCAGCTATAAAATGAAGCCTCCCATTCTTGGTCGTCTGCCACCTCCTGTGAAAGCTCTGCAGTCTCTATGCTTGCATGTTTATGTGAACTGTATGTGCATGCAGGGAATTGTTTGTTCAGTTGGTATAAGATGAGAAGCAGAGTTTGTAGAATAAATAAGGCATCCGTGATTACTCATGTGTCACTGTAATCTCTGCTATCTCAGGCTCAGATATCTAATCTGTCCTGTAGTCCAACCACATAGTTCATACAGGAGTTTATGTGTAGAACAGCCCTAGGAGGAAGTTTGAGAAATGATTCATTTTAATGTGCTGCCACATCTGTTTTTGGGCTGACAGAGTTTTGGCTAAAATTAAGTGTCCCAAATATTTTTCTAGAACCCACAATGAGCTAATGGCCTCATCCACAAAACAACATTTGAGCAGTGCTATATATCAGTCAAGTGTGTTTGCTTTTCACCTTTTCAACTCAATTAGTCCAAAACATCAGGATCAGTAGATACAGCATCCCTGGTGGACAGTGGGACACACCCAGGGACATTTTTCCCAAGCTCTGTATGTATGTGCATGTTCACATGCTTTGCAGTAGGGAGCAGCAGGGATCAGTGGAAGCACAGCGCTGACAAGTTGACCCTTACCAAAGCCCTCTGTCATTACAGGGATCAAACTGTTGAAGGCCACAGACTTTCACTTTTACTCCTCCCACTGGAAAAAAATGATGTGCCTGCCCTCTTCACTTATAGATGTAAAGTTTCAGGTTCAGGACGTTTGAGGACGTATTGGAGTATTTTTCACTTCTAGACATTACTGTAGACGACCCCTGTCTTTAGGAACTTGTGTGTGCATAAGTGTGCATGATGCATGCTTCAGTAGATTTCAGCCTGACTGCCATTCATGTGGAAAATGTTCTGCGAGGCTTGAATGTTGCCTGGCTTCTAGAATTTTATCCTTGTGAAAATTATGCAGATGCTTATTTTTGATGAAATTACTGTATCTGCGACAATCCATTTAAGTTTTGCACATAGATATGAAATCTCTCCTACTTTTTATACTCCCAAGAAATTAATATTTTTCCTTGGCTGCTTTGCCTTTGGCCAAAATCATCTCTGGTCTGTTCTTATTTGGCGTTCTATGCAGGAAAAATAAAGACGGAGGGGAACAATATAAGTCCTCCAAATGTCTTCCAAAACAGCGAAAACTTGATTGAAGTTTCCAACCTTGTCTCATATAAATTATGTTTGTATTCTACAGATTTTTTTTGCACAATGACAATTTATTCCCATTAAAGGAAGTGCTCTGGAGTTGTGGTTTGGTTTAGGCTCCTAAAACACTTTGGTAAAGGATAGTGAAAACTTGTGGTTTTGGTTTAATAGTATTATTATATTAGACATGTGAAGTTGCCCCTGTCAGTGTTGACTTTGTCTATGTTTAATAATAATAATAATAATAATAATAATAATAATAATCCCTATTTGTAGAGCACTTTTCAAAAACAAGTTACAAAGTGCTTTAACAAGTGTAAAGAATAATACAAAAAAAAAAAAAAAAGACCACAGACCAAGTTTCCCTAACCATAACCGAGTGATTTGAGTGCCTAAACACAAACAAGACTCGAGTCTACATCCATGCTAGCGGCTCTGTTAGGCTGTACTGAGCTAAATGCTAACATTCTCACAATGACCATGTTAACATGCTGATGTTTTGCAGCTATTTAGTCATAAAAAAATATTGTACAAAGGGAAATTTCAACATGATTGTGGATTTAGATGAAAGGTTAAGGAATCACCAATGTTTCTACGATTCATGAGAGGGCCATGAATGAGTATCAGATTTCATGACAATCCATCCAATAGTTGTCAAGACATCACCAAAAAAATCAACCTCACGAAGGAAAGTCATGGGATAACCAAAGTCAGTAGGATTCATCCTCCGGGGAACCTGAATGTCTGTACAAAATGTAATATCAATCCATTCAGTATTTGTTGAAATATATTCCAAAGTGGTGGACAGACCAACATTGCCATCCCAAGAGCCATGTTGCTCGCATGGCTAAAAATGTTATTCATGCTGTAGAGTTGCTAGGAGCATATATTGTAGGAAACTAAATTAAATGGTTTGACTGTAAATGTTTTGCATGTTGTTAAAAACTGTAATTGCACTTCTCTCAAACTGTATGTTGATGTTGCTAATTATTAATATATATATATATACACACAAATCTAGAAGACAAGGTTGCTCTCATGAGCATGAATAAAGCACAAAACTTCAGAAAGTTCACTTAATGGTATATAGCCTCCAGGGACAATCTCCAATAAAGGCATGGAGTCAAAATTACACCAGTCTGGTCCTTTAATAATGGCCTCCAGAAACAGATGAACCTGTCAGATGTTCAGCAGTTGTTTGAACAGTATATCTGGCGTAATCGAGTAGTTATATGTGTACTTACATGTTTGAGTGTTTGTTTTCTAATGGTAGAAGGAAAAAGAAGGTGTCCATTGCGAGACAGCATGTTTTCTCTCCTCTCCCCTCCTCTGATTACTGTTTTGGCAGCTGACGCCCAGTAATGGAGACCTGGCTGTCAGGGAAATTTGTAGCTGTCTGCTGTAGCGCAGCTCTTCATTCCAATCAGCAGCTGTCAACCCAACCTAGGTCGTTATTAATGACGGCCACTAACTGCCTCACAGATTCTCTGCACTATTTGAGAACCAGCGTGAAATAAGGTTACACTTTCCCAGTGTGCTGCTGTGGGTTAATGGAGAGGTCTTAAATATCAAAGAACTCTAGAAACAACTCCTGGTCCTTCTCTCATTTTATGGAGCTCAGGCGTCATATAAAGAAAATGGGTTGTGATTGTTGAATGTAAACAATAATAAAACAACAAATACTATGTCTGGCCTTGAGAATAGTTCAGCTGTTGGAACAGTCATTGTTATCATGCTGCAGCCCGCGTCGCCATGTCAGTGTATGCATTGCTGAAGTAGTCACCCTGCTTGATTGAGTGAGATAACTGCCTCATAAAAACTTTTTTATATCCTTGTATGGTCGAAGTTGCTGTAATAGAATTGTGTGTGAGGCCATAAATGCAAGCGTGACAGAAAAAGCATGCGTTTGTCAGCTGTTAAACATGGGGCACGGGCATTCAGAACTGCACACTGGGGAACAGCTGCCATATAAATCAATCACCTTTGAAATGCTGCAATGAGCTTGCTGCCCTCACCATCACTCTATGGGTGAACAGAGGAGCAATTCAGGGTGGGGAGCAGCTGATACCAGTGACGTGACACCACCTTCCATCTGCCTGGCAGGCAAGGCAGCAGAGTACACCAGTGGACACCTCTCGTCAGGTTCCTCGCTGCTTAAGCTTGCTGCAGCCCTGCTTTGTTCTGTGCTCGAGGCAAAACGGTGCGGTGCGTTACCGCCCAGAAATACACAAAGAATTTTACCACAATCTGCTTCCCTACGTGGTTGGCTCACATGGTTCACCTCTTATCTTTCATCTGCCAGATTACTTATCCACCCTTTTAGGTTGATGAGTTACACCATAAAGAAGATTGATGCTCTTGGCTATTATGGGCCTTGTAAAAGAGAGAAGATTCCTGCCTTGTGACAGGTAGCAATTAAGTCTTAAAGAGGTGTAACAAGATGCTGGATTATCCTTGTCAGAGGTCATATCAAAGAACAGCATGTATGCTATTTGTAAATTTCTGTGGAAGGTAGAGATTGTTGGGGATTTTTTTGTTTGTTTGTCTGACCCTTGGTTCACAGGTAATCCTTATCTGAGGAATCTTGAGCCTCAAAGGTGCAGCTGTTTCCTACCTTCATTCACAGGACAATCTTTCCATCTTTCCATCCCTCCACAGTCTGCAAAGGAATGCTCACACCTGTAGCACTTCACCCAAATGTGAAGCCTGTTCAGCGGGGCAAACATTCTGCTAGCACATGCTGATCACTCCTCTGATAACAAGCTGTTGTTTTGGAAACAGACAGACTATCTGAGAAATGATAGAGCAAAAGAAGGAATGATGTTGATAATAATAATAATAATAATAGTCACTGTTATATGAGGTGCTGGCGCCCCAGAGTCCTGTGGCTGTTTGCGGTTCATTAAGACGTGTTTTCATTCTGCTTTAGTGTTGTGCCACATTCCACATCGTGTTAAGTTGTTTGTTAGTGGCTGTGTTGGTACAGTGGTGGGTGGAGAAAAGGATATGTCAACAGCTCTACTCATCTGTGGAGAGAACTATATGACACACAGCTAACCGCTCAAGCCACCCGTCAATACATACACTGTAGCTACCACGCCCTGTATGGCACATCACTGTGAAACCACTGACAATTACAGGATGCTGTAGATACTATTTCTCTAGGAGGGGGAGTGAACAGATCTTCAAGTATTCGGTTGTATTTGACTCGCAGTGTCAGGTTTTTAATTTAACTGCTGTTGCATCAGGCTGATGCTCCTCTGTGGAGTCATCTTGCCATTGGCTGGAGAGTGACAGGACAAGAAGTGGCAGGCAGAACACTCAAAGAAAACACTCAAAGAACACTCAAAGAAAATATTGCATCACATTTGCTCGAGATAATCAAGGCCAAACAGTCAAACAAAAGAGGACGGGAGCCTATAGGCACTCTCATCTGCACATTAGAGAAAAGCATTGTTTAGTTTCACATAACAGTTCAGCTGCTGCATAGATATCATTCGTTGTCAAGTAGTTTGACTAATTGATCAAATGTAACAAGTGTAAGTGTGTGTAAGTTTGCTGGGTGCTTCTTTACTATCGTTTGTGGCATAATCACAGTCAGACCTGTAACACGATCACATGTCTTGAGGAGATGAAAGGAGCCTGAGGCTGGTGGGGAGGGTGTGATGTGTGACACTTCACACTTGTACGCAGCAACAGCAGTTTCATGAACGTAGTGAACTTGTTTCTTTTGTTTGTCTTCTTGCATACACAGTCATTACTGTGTGTTTTCCGGAACTAGATAGATTGATGGTAAAAGCACTTCCTTCGGCATGTTGATGACAAATTTAAAGTATCTAGATGATTATCAGTATTATTGCGGTATTGCTAAAATGTGCTGAAAATGTTCAGAAAGTACTGATACAAAGATTAAAACTATTTCATCAAATTTTATATTGAAAACCATAAATAAAATTAGGAGCACTGTGTTTATGCAAGCATTTTGACTCTATGAACAATTTACATAAATATAAATGTGTTTTAAAGGGGCCATGTGTAGTTTTCAGTGGCCTCTAGTGGTGAGGTCTCAGATTGCAACCACTATCTTCCCCAGCGTGTGCTCAAGCTATTGACCGAGCCAAAACATAGGCCAACACACCGGAGATGGCATCACAAAATTCTAGTAAACTCTCACTGCAACATTACAGTAATATTGCTAGAACTAAATTTTTTGGATTATAACAAAAGCGGTTAGTGAGCTAGATGGAAAATTAGAAATGTTGTTATAGTAAGTACCGTTACTGTATGGAATGGTTCTTCCATTCAACAACTCTGGGTCACGCATGTTAGGGCGACTGGGACCTGCGAAGAAGCTGTGTACCAGAGTATCAATAAAACGGCAATAAATCTAAATTGAATGTCGTAAAGCAAACGGTGTCAGATCCATGCTAATCTAGCTGGCTGCACCTTGCATCACTTTTGGTTTTAAAAACAAACAGTCCTACATTTGCTTTGTACTGTCATTACATCGTTTCTTCCGTTTAATACAGGCTTAAATCAACACTTCTACATTATACTGGTGGTACACATGATAGTAATATGGATCGCATAAGCTGGTGAAGTAATGTGGCAAGCCATAACGTTACAACTATGGTAGTTTGCAACGGATAACGTTAGCAACTGCTCAGTGTTAGCTGGCAAACATTATCTAACTTGAACCAACTAGAACTCAAAATCTCAATATATTCACATGCTTTGCAAAAATGCTAGCTTACCTGTCCAGTAGAATGAAAGCCAGCTCAGGGTTGGTTTTCAAAAGCCTTTCTGATGTTGACCCGTGTTTTCCCCCGACATCGATCTGATTGTTGTTCGGCCTGACGATCTGATTGTTGTTTGTTTTTTGTTGGAGTCTGTGTTGTGTTTTGTGTGGGAGCCATTCATTTTTTGTGTTAGTGGACTAACGCAAAACTTAGTGGAGCTGCGGTTTTGTCGCTGTGTGTACAGTTCAGAATTTGAATGGCTCGGGAGCTGGTGCAGAATTTCCAAGATTTATTCACATAGGATACAGCATAAAGTGGCTGTTCCAAGGGACCGAGAAAGCAGGCTTGTGGTTAATTTTTATGTGAAGTTACAACCCGTTCACAAATAAGCAAGAGAAAAATGATTAATTTATAAATGTTCTCATTAAAAATCTTATAGCCCCCTTAAGATGACAGTGACAGTAACTGCAATGAGCCTAACAACTGACATAAATACAGTGGAGTCTTGTATAGGAGTCTACAGCGTTTTTCCTGTTGGAACACTTTTATAACTCATTTGACGATTGCAGGATTTTAAATAAAAAAAAAAATGTCTGTTGGTTGACGTGCAAGGGGTGAAAATTGTCTGCAAGACGCACAATGCATGCAGCAGCAAACATGTTTTTACAAGAGTAGGTAACACTGCGAGCTTCAGTTTACAAGCTATTAGCAAGTTAGACAGACAAACCATGACATTTTCCTCCATTCCGAAGTCCCCAAATCATGCATTGAGCTAAAAGTTAACTTACCCTGCATTCGCTGTAATGTGATTTTCTTCAATTAAACCAAAATATGGCCAGACTTCAGTCAGGGTGAAACATTTCTGTGCGTGGTAATCAAACGCGGTTTTAATAATTTAAATTTGAAATGGTAATACTAACCGAATTTTGCCGAGGTTTATCATTAAACTGGTAAATGTTTCATCCCTAATCAAGTCTACAGCTACACTATTACTTCTGTGAGGTTGCACTCATATTCACCACCTTAGTTTAGCGTGTTAGCATGCTAACTTTTGTTAATTAACGCTGAACATAAAGTACAGCTGTCTGATGGGAATGTCAGTTGGCAGGCATAACTAAGTATTAAGTATTGGACAAATTATTCAATAAATATCTTACACGTGTAATGTTGAAAGGATATGTATTTATTTTGTTAATTGACTCAGAGAATCCTCTGCAGAGTAAATATAAGTGACGCTGGGATCTGCTAAATCCATCAGCCTTTGTGAGTGTAATACCAGACTGTCAGGGGGAATGGTAAACCTCACTTTTATATGCGTCAAACAAAACATGATGAACAGCCACAAAGTCGCACAGCATTAAAAGTTCACTTTTCCCACATCGCGCTGCCACAGAGCAGGGCACGTCTACAGAACCAAAAGACCATAACTCATGCACGCTCTATAAATTAATCACTTCCTGGGTTTCGTCACTCTAAGGCGAGACTGTTTCATCTCTGTGCAGATGAAAAATCTGGGGTTGTGAATTACATTCACTCATGGATCAGCTTATTCTTGAATACGCATGCAAAAACTATTTCACAAGGGAGCTGTTACATTCACAGAGTCACTGTTATCCTGTGCACTTTTACAGGTCTAGTTTCATATCCATGAAATAAGATGCCTCTGTCTGGGTAATATCTAGACAGGGGTTTCTATAGGTGTCAAAATTAAACATTTGTGCAGCTGGGAAGTTGTTTTAGCTCTGGTCTCTAGAGGAAAAGCAGCAGTTAAAGGACACTTTCTAAAAAAGACTGGCCTTAGTAACAACTACTTCAATCCTCAGTGGATAACCACACTTCCATGCATTCACATTTAAAATAATTTTTTGAATCACTTTGGATGAGTACCTCACAAATTGCACCCAGGTCTCATAACGTTGTTTAAACTGCGGAATTTGTGGATGTTTCTGACCTTACAGACCAGTTCCTAGAGTGTCACAGTGACTTTGGAAAGTACATGGACAGGAGAGCCTTATCATTCATTCACAAGAGCAAAATGTAGGTCATTGATTTATTCATTGGAACAGTGGGTTGTTTACACACTCCACATGATGTGAATAGTGGAGCGACACGTGTGTCACATCAAGTTGACCTACACTAAATGATAGCCATGTTTATGTGTCATTTAATGACTTTTGAAAACAGCAGTTGACAAAATCTCAACTCAAGGACCATGTGGTAGCTCTTCCGGAACTTTTGAACATGTTGAAGATTTGAACACTTCTAAGCTAAGCTCAACTTCTAAGCCATCATGGATGAGACGTCTTTAAAAGGCTCATAATAAATGGAAATATAAATATCTACAATTTCATGTTAGCTTGGCAAACTGTCTCTGCTGACGTTAAGCGGTCACATTACACTGGTTATCAACTCGGGAAGCCAACCCAGGTTTTCCCAATCCAGCCATGAGCATTGTTCACATAAAAGGGGCGGTGTTTGCAGCATATGACCCATCACATGGACAAGTCTACTAGTAGCAGCGATTATTTAAAAAAATAAAAAAATCGTCCGGGAAAGCCAAAGGGCTTTGCCAGTTTCTGAACACTCATGCTCTCGTAAGAGACTATCTCACGATCCATGCACTGAGCTCCATTCTGTGAACGGTGATGCCATTTTCCAAGAGAATTGATTAGTCTGTAGGCATTGCTTCTATATGCGTTGATCTGTTATCTTGAACAGGTTAGGTGTACACATGGGTGTGCAGCAAAAGTTGAAATGGCGATGTACCCCGGTAAGAATTGAACCACCCTGAAAACCCACGGTTAAACCTGAAGTTACCTCGCTAACCCCAAATCCTTCTTCATAGTACAGGCTTCACAGAATGTGAGATTGTCTTTTTGTTGTTTTTTCAGAAACAAGTTATAAAAGGTAATAAAAGTACACCAAAATTAGGCACATAAGATAAAAAACCAAAAACATTATTAAGGCGTTAACTTTTAGTCACAGCTGAGAACCATTAGAAATTGAGTAAAGTTCTGAGTGAGCAAAACAGCAGCATGGATTTTAAGTTCTGTTACCTTTACTTTTAAGGCTGGGTCTGGATCTCTGCCTATGTTTAGGCTCATGAGGGGTTAAGGTAAAAACATTTGAGGGTAAAACTCATTGTGCCATTAAACTTATCCAGTGAACATATAATTTAAAACTTGCATCCATGCTTTAGCCCTTAGCTGTCCATCCCTGTTTTAAAATAAGCAATTACTAGATAGTTTAAAAAAAGAAATTTTTAACTACAAACACTGAAAATGTGCCCACAAAAGCCTATGCACAGGAACATGTAGTATTCTTGTCATAGTCCTAATGTTGACATCTACTTAACTTTCACTTCAAATCCTCTGTGGCCTATGTAGCCTAAATTGGTTAATGGGTATCTGCCAGATCTTAAAATCTGTTGTAAAATTTACAGGAATCTGGAATGAGGATATTATGGCAGCTAATATGTCTCCTAATCCTCGTTAAAAGTGTGGTTGTGATTAACCTTATTGTAGCCAAGTTGTTTCATGGATTAGATCACATTATTACAGCCCACATTTTAAGGTGGATTCCCAAAATGCACTTCTGTATTAGCTTTAATAGTCACAGACACATTTATCTCGGAGGGAGCACTGTGTGCTGCCTGTAGACTTTCCTGACAGTGTCCATGATAGAGTGTCTGCTGAAACAGTCTTTGTAAAGAGGCACCCACAAATATAGCAGCTTGTTTCCCTGACGGAATGTTTTAGGGTGACAGGGCTATAAAATGTGGGTAAGAAAATGGATCATGCGAATCACACAAGGCTGACAGAGTGACACCGTGGAGCCGAGGAGGAATATTTGCCCATTTTATACACTGTGAGAGAACACTCGAACAAGGAAAGGAAACCATGGAAATTAACAATTTTGTGGCTAAGCTATTAGTGGCTTTTTGGCTGGCAATGCTAAAGATGGATAGCTTATCTGACTTTAATAGCTGGCACAGCAGCATTAGTGCTGAGTTGGAGCGAGGAGAGGAACAATACGGCACATTAGAGGAGCAGCCAGCACACGCCAGAAACTGCTCCAGACTTCTAATTAGCATTCATTAACAGTAGGGGAAAGAGCGATTATGGTCTTTAAGTAGTGCATTAGCTAATGTTGCTTTTTCTCATGTCAGCAGATTTAAGTAGGAGGGGTGTGCTGCCACATCAGATCCACTGCTTTGTGCTGACTGAGAGGTTTTGGTGGATGTTTTTGATGACCTTAAAATAGACTGCTGCTGTTTGTTTACACTAGCTATTACTGCTAACAAGGCCACAGGCTCAGTCAAACATGACTGACGGCTTGCTACTATCACAGCTGCTGCAGTCTTGCCTGGATGTGTGACAGTTTTTGTGTTTTCCTGTTGCTTGACAGGTGAAATGTAGCTTTCTGTGTGATCTATTAACCTGATACTAGACCTCTGAATGGCTGTTCACCTCTGATTCACATATGTAATTGATAATGAAGCGAAATTATATGTCAGTTTGTGGCCGCGGTTTTATCTGGCATCAAGTCATACTGAAGTCTTTCAGCGGCGGAGCACTTAGCCTACACATTGTTAGTGTGTTGTTAATTTGTCATTTTGTGTGCTTGAACGACGGATAACAGCTGTCTGAGCCTGCAGGCTAATGTTACATAGCCACATGGAGCATTTCAGAATAAGAGCGTTTTGCCTGCCTGATTTTGCTAACTTGTTAGTTAGTTTGTTCAGTTGTCCTTGATTTTTGTGCTTCTACAATGGTTAAGTAGGCTACGTAGTAGTACGTAATTGTTTCTTTTTTGTCTGTTATGACTGTGTTTATTGTTGATGTACGATCGTAAGTCTGCAAAGGGTTTTTTATTTTGAAAATCGACCGGATTCTCTATGCCGTTCTGTATGTGACTTCCTTCCTTCCTTCCTTTATCTGCTCTGTGTGGAAGAGGATTAGAGCCACATGTGAATTATTTTTTGAGTTCTGAGATTAAAGTCAGAACTCAAAAAAAATTTCACATGTGGCCCTAATCCTCTTCCCCAGCTTTGTGCTGCTTCCGTCAAAAAACAAAAAACAAAACTAGCAGTGAATATTGAACTTTAGCAAAACTTCAATAAAAAAAAAAAAAATCGCTTATCTGGCAGAAAAATCACAAGATTTTTTCCCCCAAATCGTTCTGCTCTGTTCAGTATGTTTCCCAGAACTTTCTAAGTCAAAAAAACATTTTCCTTTCTTTTTAAGATACATGTCAAAGAAAAATCAGATCCTGGTTGCACCTGAAACCTGATATTTGGCCAGTGGGGGCAGCGCAAGTCGCTTTAAACACAAGATTGTCCATATAAAGTTCATATGGCAAATTATTTCACAAACAGTGGCTTATTTATATGTCAAGTTGGAGTATTGTTAGCGTCCATTTGACAAATGTAAGACCAATATTCACTGTCCATTTAGCTCTGTTTTAGTCTTCAGTCTTCTAAGGGAAATATCTGGCTTTTTAGCAGCTAAATGCTCTACTTTGTTCACCAGGTAGTTAACTTCTGTTTGGTGTTGGGCAGTTAGTGTACAGTGTCAGTTTTTATAGCTTTTTTTGCTGAAATTAGCTGCCTGCTGTGACTGGAAACTAACCTGATGATAGCGGTAAGACTGAATTAAAACAGTAAAGTTGCAGGCTGAAACCAAAACAGTGAATTGATAGCACATTTAAGTTCTGTAGAGTTGAGAAGAACTGCAGAGTCGGGTGATAATTCCCCATAGGTTCATCACTGTGAATGACCTATTTCACATTACACATGGTCATTTGATCCATTGTTGTTACAAAAATAGTTTATAGCTGCTTTAAGTATTTCTATATAATATTATTATCATAAAATATTCACGATTTAAATGAGCAACAATTAAAGTAAGGAGAGAAAAAAACCTCCCTTATTATTTAAGTTTTTAACGGTCAAAAACCTAGCCTGTCTGCTCCATCAGGATGGAGGATCAATGGGTTTGATTTGATTAGATGTGACTGACAGTAGTGACTCCATGGCAACATGAGAGAATAATTCAGATTTGCAGTCATGGAAATATGGAAATATGAAACATGGAAATATCACATTTTGTTTTAAAAGAACTTCACAGACAAAACCAAACACAGACTGTGAAATAACCATTGTTGTTCTGACTTCATGTTCATGTGGGAACCCATCACTCAGAGCTTCTAAGTTTCTAGATTTCGTGGCCTGTGACACTTTTATAGCCAAGCAACGCCACTGACAACCCCTTGTCACATGGAGCATTTGTCTATAAGTTGTAAGCAGGTCAACCAATCATGATTATCCCTTTTTAGGATTATTTAATTTCACAAATGTTTACAGTCAAAGCAAATAGTTGAGGAAAAAACTGAAAAAGTAAAGATTTGAGTAGCAGTAATTTATTTTTGTACTATTTTGTACTCCTATCTTTTTTATCGGATTGTGACACCTCAGATTCATTTTGCAAATGGGGGTGCAGACCCACAAGTTGGAAATCACTGACTTAGAGTAAGAAGCTGATTGAGAAAGTTGGTTACCAAAGCCCTACGAACATCCTTACACACCAGCATGCTGATCGATGACAGAATATTGTTTGTCCACATCTTTATTCAAGTAATTTTACTGAGATTGGCAGATGCAGGAGCTCAATCTTTTTTTTATATTGTTTGTTTTCTAGAATCTCCTGTAGATTAAACTGGGCTGTGGATGAATCCTGAACAAACAGAAGGTGCTGTTAGCTGATGGTTTTATAATTTCCTCTTACTTTATAATTGCAAATGAGGCAAAGCTCAAACATTATTCAGCTGCCCTCAGCTGTAATTAAAGCCACAAATATGCTTTACGACACTGCATGTTTTATGTGGAGAAATCGCAGTCCACACTTCGCTCTGAGTTTATTCATCCACAGCACCTGTAAATGTAATATAGTAGGTAGTTGTCCAGTCTGAGAGTGACAACATCCTAATCTGGCTGTTGATATTGGCAACTGTTTGACCTTGAATAAACTGGAAAAAAAACCCTCTCCTTCATGAGTGAAGCGATCTGAAGTGTTGAGCTGTTCATGTCGGACTGTCAGCAAGTCCAGGCTCGACTGCACAGAGTGCCCTCGGCCAGGAGAGTGTGGAATGAGACAGGCCGAACGCAGGAGCTCTGAAGTCTAACAATAACATCCACATTCAAGACAGGTGATAAAAGAAAAGTCACTCTTGTCAAACACGGAAGCCACTGAGGCAAAAGTAAGCACGAGTTTGCTTTCTTCCTTTTTCTTATTATCTTTATTATTATTACTGCACCGGGCGGTCAAGGTTCACTAAGAGAGCACACTTAAGCATGGATCCTGTCCCCCGCACACATAACTCTCTGTCTTTCTCCTAACACCAGTGCTGCTGTGTGTGCTCTGCTAATATTGACTCTCCTGACTAACACTGCCTCTATTGAGTCAAACACAGAACTGTTTGACTAGAATTAGAACATCATTGAGATAACAGCCGTGGACCTGTCCAGGCTGGAGCTGTGGCGCTAATGTAAAGCAGAGCAGGAGGAACCGCACCTGATGATTTTCAGCAAGTGAGCTGGAGGTGCAGAGAAGGAGTTCACAGTCTGGTCCCCACACAAATGTTTTCTCACTCTGCAACTTTTATCACCTTTGCACAACAACAGCCACTTGTGAAATGTCTTCTGGCAAAATCACACATGGTCAGCATTGTTTCTGTGTGGGCAAAGCTGCGTTTATGTGTGTGGTTTTTCTGTCATTAAGCTCATTGAGTCCTCGAGGTTGTAAAACTGGCTCGCCACCGGGGGCCATTGTGCCGTTTGTGCCTCCACGTTGACAACAAAGTGCCATCAAACTCGTTGGCAGCGGGAATAAAAGCTTACCGTTGTGTGCCAAAGCACATTTTTAATCTGAATGCAGGTATTAAATTCTTATCTGCGGTTACACGTTGCAGCTGTAATGTTAACAGCTCTACCCAACCATGAAACGCACAAAGAACACACAGATAAGCAAACCTACTCGACTACTCACCACTTGCAGGCCTACTCACTCACTCACTTTATCACTCTTTATCTCTCCTTCTCTCACATACAGATTTTACAGACTGTGTCCGAAATCACTCCCTATTCACAATATAGAGCACTGTATTTATCCTTAGCTATTTTATTTTAGCGTCCAAATTCTGCATGCAATTTATGCACTATATTGCGGCCTGAAAAATGTCTACAGAGGGGGGGAAGCAGTATCCATGTCATGTTCATTACTGTCTACTGATAATTCCAAAATATAACAAGTTTACTCTGTTGGATGACACAAAATGAATATGATTTACTGTTCACAAAAGGGTAAACTATGGAGTGTCTATAACATGCTAATAATAAGCTAGTTAGCCAGAAATACTAACATTTGTGGTGCAGTGTTAAATCCATTCCTTATATTTTTGCTGTTATATTTTTGGTTCTAGGTTCTCCAAACTTTTTAAATACCAAGTATCTCTCTTTCTACAACCCCATGAACACTGCTTTAGCATGCAGAGAAATTTAAACCAGGACAGGGCTGGTGGACAATTGCTGTACAGGGAAGTTGTTTAGTGAACGGTCAATTCTGCAATAAATTTTCATGATGTTTCTGTAAATCATCACTCGCCGTTTTTAACTGATACGCTTCGCTGAGCCCTGCCATCTGGGTCAGGGGCAGGCCATGTTTGTCAACCACATGAAAGGGGAAGAGCTGAATAAAAGGCTGCTGCATACAGCAGCGCAGCAATCTTTTCTGCTTATGTGGTTTCATTTTAGCCCTACAGGCCCTCATGGTATTTTGAATCGCCCTGGGTTATGTATTCACTTGGTCATGTAAGCTAAATGAACCATCCATAATGTAAATGAGAAAGAAAGAGAGATTGAGAGAGAGACAGGGATGCAAATGCAGTAGTGCCTCTGGTGTTGGGAGAGAAGAGAAAGACATGTCAGCATTTTCCCACATTTCACTTTCAAATGAGCCACAGCTGACTGGAGAGTAAAACCTCCGCACTGCATATACCAAATAGTGTAATTACTTACCAAAAGATTCAACAATATGTGAATTTAAAAAGTCAAAAGCATCACAGATGTGGTTTATCCTCTAATTCATATGAAAGGGCTTCTCATCCTTGTCTTGGATTTACATGTGGGGAGATGATTCTGCGGTCCCTGCTCCATCATTTACAGAGTTGCTGACTCTCTCTGACGGGCTGGCGGGAGTTATGTGCTTTCGTGTTTATAATGGTTGAACCTCCACCCCCATGTCTTCTATACCCACTTAGCACGCAAAGTCCCAAATGTACTGTTTTCCCATTTAGGAGATGGAAAGCACTTTTGTAAATAGTTAATAGCTTTCCAGGGACATAGGTCGTGTTTTGAGTGTAGAATAATCACTGTTGGAAATTCGTGTCTGCCTGTTCAAGTCACAACACAAGGTAACCACATAACAACACTGCTGCGGTCTGCGCTCCATTTCATTTCAATCAGTAATTATCTGGCATATTTGAACTTGGCACTGCAAAACATGATGTAAGTTATTTTGTGTCCTCGATGAGAAATATTTCCTGGCATTTCACTGCTTCCAGAGTGTTACAGCCAATTTAATATTAGATAAATATTTGAGCTGGCATGCATTGAAGCGTATGTCAGATGAGCAAAAAGCACTGGCACTATGGATACGTTTAGCTACTCAAAGGGAGGAAAAAGATGAGGGAGAGGCCTTGTCTGTTCTCCATTAGAGTCCACTCAGTTCTTCTACAAACAGAGAGGATGCTAGCCAAACAAGCTTATTCAAGGGGGTTCTGTGTGGACTGTGTTAGCTCAGCAAATCCAGCTCCACAAACATGCTTCAAAGAATCCTGCTATCTCCGCAGAGCCTTTGATGTGGGTATTGATCATGTAGTGGTCTGTGAGAAAGAGGGATGCAGTGGAGGTTTAGAATTGTGTTCTGGCTCAGATAGAATAGATAATAGCAAAAACATGCACTCCCATCACGCCATGCGGCGCTTCAGTTATGACAGCTGCACAACCATTTTCTGGCTCTGAGGTAGATGCGATTAGGAGTAAAAGACAAGGGAAGAGCAAATCAGATCATTTGCCCTGAGGACAGGTCACAGCGCATTATGTTTACCACCGCGGAGGAGCCCGAGCACAGTTGACAGAAGAGCGCCACACCCCCAGGTGACAGTAAAAGCAGTCTGAGATTTCCACCCACTTCTAAAAGCATTAATACATTCTCATTTTAAAAGTTCACCTCATTCTCAGAAGGAAAACATGCACAAGAAAACAAATTCAAGGTGTCGCGCTAAAGCAAAACAAAGCCAACACTTCCATGGATCACACAGCCACACTGTATGCTATAGAAAGACAAACAAAGTCTGTTCTTAGCATGGTAAAACAACCACCCACAGCCCTGCTCCTGTCTCACACTGAGACCATTAGTCACAATGATTTCTCTGCCAGCTGTCCTGGTGTTTGCTTAAGCTAGCCTCGCAGGCAGGTTGAGCCTCATTTGAATTCTCACTTCAGTTTATTAGGCATGTGCTGAATCATTAGTATCCAGTAAGGCAGATGCACGTGTTCTTCAGGTAATGTTCAAATGCAAATCTGGACGGCCATTAATCATGCGGGCAAACATACCATGAAAATAACATGCTCTGTGAATCATAAAAACCCACAGTCATCCAGCGTTTTTGATTTTTGGATCAACTGGCCCGTTCACCTTGTCAACAGTAGTCGCAGCCAGCGCTCTAATCTCATTTGTGCACATGGATGCTGTAATCTTAGCCTTTATACTCATACCTGGCCCTGTGTGATAAAAGTTGCTCCTTTTATTAGTGAATGAACTTTGCAACTTAGCCATATCTATTGAATTAAATAACAACTCCTTAATGTGCCATGTGTAATTGCCTACCATTTAAAAAGTGCAATGTGCAAGGTACTGAATAAGAGCATATTTTGAGATAAACAGCTGATGTGTGCGCTGAAAATGAGGCTTTTGTGTTTGCTTTTGCGTGGGAGATTGACTGAGCTTTATGCAGATATGAAAATCATGCAGTGCTATTTCACCCTCTTTCAAATGCCACCTATGATTGTTCACAGATAAGCTGGTTCCAGTGTGAGTTATTTGCATGAATGCACTGGCAGGACAAAGGTTTGAAATACACTTCTCCTTCTTTTTGTGGCAGACAAGGACTCACAGATATCACTTCAGCGGGTTAATAAGAGGTGCTTTGAACGCTCATTTATTCTTTGTACTAGCAGAAATAACGGTAGAAGATTCAGGTGACGTGAGGAAGTTCAGTCAATCTTCACCACATCCAAATACCATTTAGTCATCATACATCATCCTGCATTGTGCCATTGTCAGTACAGTCATTTCTGGCATCTCCTTTCATCAGCAAACTGCTTGAAGCGCTGCTTGAATAATCAGCCAACTGCACGCAAAGCCCGGTTACGCTGCTGCGTTAACTAGATGAGATCAACCACTGGATTTTTCTATGAGGGACACATTGTAGTTACCATGAAAGTGAGTCAACGGAAATCAGTCATGGCATACTGTCACCACAGTAAGGACACAGCCAGCTAAAAGTGCAGCCAAGCCACATATACTGGGCAAGGAGAATATACTCAACTGACAGCTGCAAGCACTTAGTCGGCTGCCAAGAACAAAGACAGGGAGGAAAAAATACTATTGAGCCCAATGTGGCTATAATGAGCCTACACAACAATTGCTTCCAATATTTTGAGTAACAAATCAGTCGTGTCTTAAATTGCGTTTGCCAGAGGTCAGCTCTCTGTGTTGATGTGTAACCACAACAACTAGCTTGAAGACAAATGGATTCCTCATTACAACTTGGGCTTGAAATGATTAAGGTGGAGGTCAGGAAATAAAATGGACAGAGACGGACTTAACATCTGCTCGAGTCATCTTTGGAAAAACTCATCGATTGCACATGTAAGAGCAGCTAAAGTGACATATCGGACTGAAAAGAGGAGCAGGAGGCAGCAGATGGGATGAGGTGTTCTGAACCACTAACCACATGCACTTAAGGGTCAGAGCAAGTCTTGTCCAATGTGCTTCTAAACAGCTGAAAAACACAAACTTTACCGCCGGGAGTCTTGAGTCGAGTTTGTGACTCTTTGACCCATCTGCTCGTCAACAGCCGCACCAACAGAAAAGACAGCGTGGGAGCTGTTACCTCTTTTTAACACTGAACACGGTGCCTCATGCCTTCACTGTGCCTTTTAGTATGCATTAAGGCAGAGGAGCTTGTGGTGAGCAAGCAGTGCAGAGGAGCCCGCAAAAAAAAGAAGCCAGATGAGTCCCAAGAGGCTGGGAGATGGGCTGAATGACAATTGACTGGCTGTCAACACTCATCTGCATTCGCATATCTTTCTGGCTGACACATTTGGCTGGCAGGCTGCCAATGCCTTGACATATGAAGATGTAGTGCACAGATCCTGCTCAGAGCCGAAGTTCTGTTCTCAAGCAAAATTTACTTGTTTCCCACTAATTGACTTTCATTGTCAGGGATTGTTATCCTTGCCACTAAAAGAAGGTAGAACACCTTGTAATGGGTTCTGGTGTAAAGGACAGTGGTGACTGTGATTGAGGTACTTGCTTCGACATGCCCTTCTCATCATCAGCAACCATTCAGTTGTTATGATACAGCTTTGGATGCAACTGAAACCCCCATCATACCTCAAATGCCCAGAACAGCCAAGTATAGAGTGCTACTGGATAGGGTTACACTTTCATCACACGTATTTAAACCCATGCCCACTTTTCACAGCCTGATTCAGGACAGCGTGTTATCCATGTAAGCAGAACGAGGTCATGAACCTGCTGCTCAAGTCAAATTTACCAATAACAAAATAGCTACTTTAAAGCTGATATAATCCGTGTTTTATAGTGGATCAAATAACTGTAATGTGAAATGTCTCACTCAGTGTAAACTTGGTTCACTCTCAATGCTTTCTTAGCATTGTTTTAGTTACAGCAAGCAGATATTTGCAGCAGAAAACCTCTAAGAACTCACTGTGCACTACCTGCTTGGTGCCAAACGAGACACAGATAAAGTTAGCAACTAGCTAATGAACACAGCGGATAATTTAACAACTAAAGAGCCAGATAATGTTGGACTAACATTCAAGATGTGGACACAAACACGAATGCTGATGTGTTCAGTGTCTGCGGGATGTATAAACAGGCTGCTGTTTGCTCACAAGTTGGCCAAATCAACTTTAAAAGGTGACACTGCTGGGTTTGCAGCTTGTGTTTTGCTCCCAAGTGGCCAAAAAAATCAGTTCTTGCTAATTTAAGATGATAAAGGTGATAAAAAGGATCACTTTTAAGCTTAGGGTTAATAAAATAACATGAAAGTAGAGTTTCAATCAGATACATTTTGAGGTAATGATTTTATATTGTAAATAGTGATAAATTATATTATAAATAGTGGACTGTGCTATTTTGAACTGAATTATGAATTGCCCTCATCAGCATCATAGATTGATGTGAAAATTATTTCATCCAGCCTGTGCCAAAAGGCAGCTTAAGACCTCTTTATCAGAGTCATTCAAGCAAAGCGTCAATAAAACACTGCAATTAGGCTTGCTCTTTTAAAATCTGAGATGGTCTAATTGACTGTGTGTATTCAAGTAGAACATCAGAATTCCCTCCAGCAAGTTTAATAACATTGATAAGCTTAATGCATAATCATAAGCTTGATGCTCTGACAACATGGCATCTTTAAGACTTGGGTTATGCTTGTTGCAGGCCTTTTGTGTGCAGTTTTCATTTGTTTTCCTCAAGTGTCTCTTTGAAACTGATAATGTTGAAAAGGAGTTTCATAATATCTTTATAATGCTCTCGCCACTTGGTTGTGGAGGGCTTGCAGTGAGGAGCTGGGGATAATAGTGTGGTGCAGCACATCAAACAGAGCCTGGTCAAAAAGCAAAACACTTGATATCTCATAGGAGTGAATTTAATGGCCACTGGTTGCTCCTGGCTCTTGACCCTCTCCAAGAGGCCGCATGTTAGTCACTCTCCAGTGCTTTCCAATTGAAACCCAGCCAGACTGGTGGTAGATGAGATTTCAACGGTCTACTCAAAGCCTGGATGACTGTACCACTAGCTTCAGCTGGTCATTAGACTGGCGATGCTCAGTTGAGAAGAGAGGGAAAGTGGACATTCCGGTAAGTTGGAGATTTGCAGCAATTTTCAAGCTCAGGGTTCTCTCACACTCGATGCTGTGTACACAATAATACAGCAATAAAAAAGAAAATCCAATACTCTGCTATAACACTGAGGCTAATTTGTTACCTAAGGAGTAATTTTATGGTGTGGGTTATAACCAAGCCACCAAACTAATCCGAGAACCAACCACACATAAGTGAAGGCCAGGACATAGTCAGGCTTTTTAATGCCTGGGACCCATCTGACTCCACCTGAATCCAGCCAACCAGACTAATTTAATATGGATTTATATACAAGGTGTCTTGTTTAACATAATGAATATCTAATCAAGCATGAGCACCGGAAAGCAATTTCTGCAAAGTAATTGAAAGCAGACTTTGTTTATATGACAGAATATTGTTACACTTTTGGCACAGGCTCGCCCAGAGCTCTAACTCGACATTAAAGCTCTTTTCCCAAGCATCATTTTGAAATAAATGGGGGGGGAAGTCTCTTTATTAGCCTATCAACAGTTCTGCTGACTAAGGATTGTTTGTTGTACAACAGCACAAAATTGGTCCTTTTAACTTCAAAAGATGCTAGAATTTATCAAACACATCTAACATTTGTCATACTGATAACATGCTTACAGAGTAGTGCAGTATGAAGGACTCCTCACAGCTGTAAGACATCCTGTGCCTTTCAACTGAATTGTTAGTCATGATTTATTTTACTGCTGTCCTGTGCTGCCTTCTAGTGTTCAGAAATTAACCCTGGCAGTAATTGCTTAGAGCATTATTGTACCGTCACATTTGCATTGTAATCACACACACACAGCAAATGGAATTTTATTCCAGAGTGTTAGAGAGCTCAGTTTCAGTGGCAGAAGTGAACTGTTGCATGTATAAAGAAATTCAAAAAGAATTTCATTATGCAAGCTCAGTATAATTCACCACTCAAGAAGAAATGGCATGTAGTAGACAAATTTATTGTGGCAGCTTCACAATGACTTGTGTCATGTAACATGTTGCAGACACTCTTCAGCAGTGGGGCCACAGTAACTAAATATTTGTCACTGTCCTTAACCAAATAATACTTTATTGGTTCAAATACAACAAAATATATCTTTGGTGACCCATGTGTATACACTTATGCATATATAAAAAGTATTGAAAATGTTTAAATATTACTAGGACCTAAATATAAGAGTTCAGACTATTGCACAACAGCCAGGTGAGGACCAAGGGAGGTGATTGCTGGAGCAGCTGGTGGCTGCTTTTAGGGTTTTCTGCGCCTGTAAAAGAGAAGAGTTTAATACTCCAGAGGAAATGCTATTCTCAGATGTGATCTATAAAAGTGGCTGCTTACTTGGTGATTCCATGATGCTCATAGCCAGGACCCATGTTTGATCCAGCCCTCATCTCCATAGCCACAGAGCACTGTGAACAAAAGAAATATTGGGACCTAAATCTGAGGGGTTGGCACATTTACCTTTCACCATATGATTAATAGCGCATTAGCAACACCGCAGTGAAGATAAATACTTCAACACGCCAATGATAGAGTTTTCCTGTACGTTTTCCACCCCAGGTCACTTCATATAGCATTCTTATTTCACTCATAACATGTACAGAAATAAGACATTGCACAGATATGTTATAAGCCAAGACATGTTCAGTTTTTGTTGAAATTGTCACATTTGATTTTACTCTACAGTGATTTCAGTGTATTATATTTAGAGCTTAAATTCAACACAAGATTAGTCAGCTATTTTGATAATTGATTAATCTTTTACTTTTGTTACATGTCATTTATTTACATTGTAATTTGAAAATGTTTTATATTGGTCAGACAAAACATTTTGACATCAATTTTTATAGTCCAAACTGTTGGTTAATGGAGTAAATCAGCAAATAAATCTACAATCAAATTTTGAAGCCTCCCAAGTATAGTAAATTAGAAGATATTTACCCAGTCAGAGTATTTTTCCTCAAGAACAAGAGATGTGTTCAGATGTGTTTAAGGCTGGCCACCTACCTTCCATATACATGCAAGGTTTATTACACAGTTGTTTATTGGAGATTAATCAGTTTTCATCCTACCCTTGTCTCCACATCAGTCCAAGCACCATCTGTTTGATCTCCATGGGCAGGCGTGCCTTCTGAAGACTTTCTTTTACGCCTTCAAATGTAAAGTGACAAAAAGGAAAAAAGTTCATCATTATAATATCCGACGCTATCTGACGTTAATAACCAGCTGTAGGCCACTACCTTGGGACTGTGGTGAGCTCCTGTTTTAGTGTCTCGATGTCTGTGAACTGGACAGCCTGTCCCCCTCCTCTGGTTTTAATGACCTCGCCCTGAAAAATGAACATATGTAATAAATGAGGTAAAAGCCAACTTTAACCAGTACAAAATGCAAATGTTCTGTTAAGATGTGGTGCTACTCATTTTGTTTTGACAAGACCGTTAGTTAGCAAGTGCAGCACATTGCAGTAGTGTCGAACACCGAAGACAACTAATGAAAACCCCAAAATCAGTATCTCAGAAAATTAGATTATTGTGAAAAGGTTCAATATTGAAGACACCTGGTGCTAATTTACTCAAAACACCTGCAAAGGCCTTTAAATGGTCTTTCAGTCTAGTTCTGGAGGCTACACAATCATGGGGAAGACTGACTTGACAGCTGTCCACCTGCACACAGTGCCAAAGCTACTAGTACCTGTTTTAAGGACCATGGTATCCTTGTTCTTAATTGGCCAGCAAACTCGCCTGACCTTAACCCTATAGAAAATCTATGTGGTATTGTGAAAAGGAAGATGCGATATGCCAGACCCAACAATGCAGAAGAGCTGAAGGCCACTATCAGAGCAACCTGGGCTCTCATAACACCTGAGCAGTGCCACAGACTGATCGACTCCATGCCACGCCGCATTGCTGCAGTAATTCAGGCAAAAGGAGCCCCAACTAAGTATTGAGTGCTGTACATGTTCAGATACTAATTTTGAGATATAACTAATGAAAATCCCAAATTCATTGTCAGTTTTAATCACAATTAAAGGAAATAAACATTTGAAATCAGTCTGTGTGTAATTAATATAATATCCAAGTTTCACTTTTTGAATGGAATTACTGAAATTAATCAAGTTTGATATTGTAATTATGACCAGCACCTGTATGTTTAGTTCCAACTTTCCTCATTTCTACAAGACCCATTGCCTCTAACCCCTTCCCACCAATCACTTACACAAAGAATCAGTATCTGTTTACCAAGATTTAAAATCAGGTGCCTGAAATGCCCCCCCTTTAACCAAAAAAAGCAGCTTGGGAGCAAGATATAGGTTGATCCTTCTCTGAGGACATAGGGGTATCACAATTTCAATATGAAAATATCAAATCATTCAATTCCAGCCTTCAAAAGCAGGATCGGTGATTACACAACTAGAAAATCCTCCTGGTGTCTTTTATCAGGTGAGTAAAATCAAGCTGCTGTTGTGAAGTACAGTTCTGCAGTTTGTTTCCCCATTGACTAGTGAAAAAAGTCACCATTTTCAATTTATGTTACTTTGGTTTGTAAAAGGCCAAGTATGCAAAAACATAAGATTCTGCTGCATATTCAAAAAATATTTAAGGCCAGACTTTGTGGGGACGTCATCCTGTCTCAGAACCATGTCGACAAGCATGGATGAGACTGCCGAAGCTATACAGATTATTGTAAGTCACAGAAATAAACTCTTAAATTGACATAGACCTTTGCTCAAGGAACAAGGAAGATGGCGGGCCAAGCAGGGTGCAGTGAGGCAGGTGCTGCTCCTCCAAAGTCAAATGTCATTCTAAAATCACACCGACCTCAACAAAGAGTGCAATTTTGCATTGTACTTCTGCGATCCGCGAGCAAATCTTAAGGGATTACTTGGAGGGCACAAACATTTGCAGTCTCACTGGAAAAAGTGAACAAATTCAACATCTTATTGCAGACTCAAATTTGGATTATCTGTGTCCATCAGAAACCTGCCTACATAAAAACTCTCCAAGTGCAGCACTAAGTGTCCCGGGGTACAATATCTATAGGAGGGACAGGCCCGAAGGACGAGGAGGAGGGTTAATGTTTTATGTCAGAGATAATATCTGCCATCAAATCCAGTGGCGATGTGATAATGGGCTTGAATGTATTGGTCTTATTACACTGTCTCCACAAATGTCTTTTACCCTTGTTGGTCTGTATAGACCACCCTCTTCCAAAATTGCTTTTTTTGAACAGCTAATAAATGCAACAGAGGTGCCCTTAAATGAATTACAAATACCTTTGATCTGTTAAAGGGACAGTTAAGGGACCAACAAGAACAGCACTCAAAAACACAGACCTGCTATTTAGTAATAAACCAGAAAGAATTGTCAACACATTTATTATGATCACTGAGTTATCTGATCATAACTTAACCCTTGCAGTTAGGAAATTATCCAAAAAGCGCCTTAGTTGTGGTGTTAAAAAAAACCCGGTCAGGCGACTCAGCGCAGAATACCTAAGGGAGAACATCATAATTTTGAAAATGCAATTAAAAGGGATTAAATGGAATAAAATTCTGTCTCATTCTGATGTTGACTCTGACTGTCAGATTTCTCTCCCCACAATTCAATGTATAATGAATACCTTTTTAAGGAAAACTAAACCTGGCTGCAGACAAAAAAAAAAGCGCTCTTCCAAGGTTAAGTGGGGATATACATAAATTGAGAGAACGTGATGCGGCACTGTTAGCCGCCCTAAAATCTAAATTAGTAACTGGGACTAAGAAGTAAGGTAACAAGAGATTAGGAATACAAAAGCTATATTTTTTATTAATGTTATTGATCAAGCAAAAGGAAATACTAAATTGATTTGGGAGAACATAAAGAGGTTGACAGGTAAACATAATGGTAACGAAAAGCGCCTTGAAATCTGTGTGAATGGCAGTATTACACAGGATGAAGCTCAAATAGCAACTCTTAATTCATATTTTGTGGAATCTGTACGGACATTGATCCAGAATCCCTCCACCAATCTAATAAGCATTATGCCTATAAAATTATAATAAATGTATTTGAGATTCAGGAAATTACTGAAATTAAAGTAAGAAGGATTATAAATTCCCTTAAGAGTTCTAAAGCCAAAGATGTATATGGACTGGACACAAATGCAATCAATAGATTCATTAATGAAGGGGTCTTTCCAAAAGCATGGAAGGCAGCTATAATAACACCAATTCACCAAGCAGGTGATCCATCAGAGGTTTGCAATTATAGACCAATTAGTATAGTGCCTACCGTGTCAAAGGTAATTGAAAAGGTATGTAGCAGAACAACTTACTAGCCGCCTTAACAGCACTTTCAGATTGCATCCTATGCAGTTTGGCTTTAGATCGAACTATTCAACGGAAACTGCTTTTTCCTTGAGAATGTGAGATTTAAACTAGATCATGCATGTGATTGGCAAAGGGCAAAAAAGCAGGAAAATATATAGAGACCCGCTGACACCCCGATTAAACTGGCAGCGGCAGGACCCATGACAACTTATTTGGTGGATGTGTTGCAGTGGGAATCAAAGACAAGTGTCTAATCCACTGCGCCATTGCAACCTCTCAACAGCTAAATGTGCAACATGAAATAATTGAGTCTATAACTAAATAATATAACTACTAACTTTCAAATTAGTTCAGTCAAAGTTAATAGATTCTTTTTAATGAATAAGAGACAGCAGCAAGGGTTGTCGCCTGTGTAAGACCTGGTGGCCTAACTGTTAAAGAAACAGTTATATTATTATGAAACAGCCTTATATAAACCCTGTCACAACCATTCACAAGATTTTTTTTAAAAACTTGCCAAAACCTTTAACATAAGGATGACTTAAAAAGCAACCATTCATACAGCAAAGTGTAGCCTATTGATCAATTGATAACAAAGTCAAAGTAAACATTACATAGCTTAACAAGCAATAATCAAAACATACCCAAATTATCCGACCGGCCGGAGTTTGAGTTTCCCCATTGCTGTGTTGCTTTAGCTGATGCTTCAGTTAGCCCAAGTATAAATGTAGAACTGTTCGCGGTTGACGGACGACAATGTTCTTTGCATCTTAGACTGTGACACAATAATGGCAATAATAATAACGTTAGCAGACTGTTAAATACCTCTCTCCCCCTCTTCTCCTGTCTTCCTTTAGCTTTTTGGCTAACAGCTTACTTTAACATCATAAGGTCCGGCACCGCTGAGCTGCAGCGCAGTCACGTCGGGGATGGTGCGTTCAGTAGCACAGCGTTACTTGGATTAGTAACTGTAATAGTATAAATGTTATAAATCTGGAAAAATCCCATCCCTGCTAGATAAAGGGGGAGTTGTTGGGGCCATATTCCCAGACCTAAAGAAAGCCTTTGACACTGTGGATCATGATGTCCTACTTGCAAAGCTCTCATTGTTTAACTTCTCCCCAAATGGTATTAAATGGATGCAATCATATCTTGAAGGCAGAGCACAGCAGGTCAAGGTAAATGATGAGGTGTCATCAGCCCTCAAGTGTGGTATTGGTGTACCTTAGGGATCAAATCTGGGGCCCTGTTGTTTAGCCTTTACATAAATGACCTACCCACTGTAAACCCTAGAAATGGTTGTGCGTGAAAATCCCAGTAACTGAGCAGATTGTGAAATACTCAGACCGGCCCATCTGGCACCAACAACCATGCCACGCTCAAAATTGCTTAAATCACCTTTCTTTCCCATTCTGACATTCAGTTTGGAGTTCAGGAGATTGTCTTGACCAGGACCACACCCCTAAATGCATTGAAGCAACTGCCATGTGATTGGTTGATTAGATAATTGCATTAATGAGAAATTGAACAGGTGTTCCTAATAATCCTTTAGGTGAGAGTGAGTGAGTGTGTAAGTGTGTTGTGATTTTAAATATATAAAAGCAGAAAACAACTGATAATAGACACTGTCTGTAGTAAGAGGAGACTGTATAATACCCATGAGGAGGACTGCCTTTGCACAGTCAGCTTTTTCCAGTGAGAGCAGCTTACACATGGAATAGTCTGCCAACTGTTATTAGAGATTGTGAAACGTACTATTCATTTAAACTGAATTTAAAATCATGGTTAAAAGACAAGTATGTGACTATAGTCTGAATTATTCAGAAATACCTGAAGAGTGCTTTGTTGTATGTTTTTTAAATTGTTGTCCTTGTTTTAAAGTATTTTACGTGTCTTTGTGAAAGGTATCTTGTTATATGGATAAGTACTGTTGTTCCTGTTTTAGTGTATTTTATATAGTTGTGATAACACCTGCCCAGGGACTACAGTCGAACATTAGCCAAGCTGGCTAAACTGGCACATTTACAGAAATATTTATCAATGTGCACTGTCTCTGTAAACTTAAACTCTAAATTTAAAAAAGAAAGAAAATAAATAAATGTGAAACCTGTGATAGCAGCTACCATTAACTGCTCGTAGCACCAGCTGTAGCAGCGTCCGCAGTGACTGAGATACCTTACACCAAGTAAAAACCCTCCCAAAAAGAAACAGACTGTAATGAAGTGAAACCAAACAGCAATTCATTCTGCTAAATCAGGGAAAACACATTTGCTATTTAAGATGCAGACATTTATGAGTTAAAAATTCTGTTGCAGCGTTCATTACCTTAATAAGTTTGGTCTGTACCTCGCCATCAGAGGCAACCTCCTGGTGTGTCAACACATATCTGTCACACTTCGACAGGGCCTTCTCAGTGGCTGCAGACACCTGGATGGAATTGGGGATCACGGGCTGCAAAACTGTACCCAAGTCCATGCTGGAGGACGGCTTGTGATCCACCCACTTCTCCCCGCCAGCTGAGCGGGAGCGACGGTGCAGCGGCCGCACTGGTGTCGTCGTCTACAGAGCGGGGAAAGCATTTGAAAAGAGGGGGGTGGGGGGAAACAGGGACATGCATAAATCTATGGCAAAGGATTACATAAAATTCTAACAAAGACATGAATGGGGATATCTTCGTCACTTGTAGGAACCCAAATTTGGGGAAAACAGAATCTTTCACTGTACAACTTCATGCTGCTGCCTGTAGCCAACTCACTGACCCTGTAGCTTCTCTCAATTAGGTCTAGATCAAATCTAGGACAGCTGGCCTCTTCTTGCTGTCTAGCACAACACAGAGCTCTCCTCCTGGCCCGGCTGGCTGAGCAACCTGATGCGGACTGGGATCTTGTGGGTGTACTAGGGGAATGCGTACTGTCCTGGGCCACCCGCTGCTCCCATGCAGAGATGTAATTAGCCACAGACAAAGAGCTACTGGTGCTGGGAACGTGGCATGCGGGCCTTGGGTTCATTTCAACCTCTTCAACTCTAGTGGCACTGACTGGCCCTGGCCTGACATGGGGAGAATCAACAGGGCACTGGGGAGCAAAGTGGAAAGACTGCACAATTACACTCATGCACGGTTAGATGTTAGTACAGAAGAGTCAAATGTTACAGTAGCTGGTTGACCAAAGAGCATTTCATAAGGAATGAGACAGCAGCAGACACCCGCACAGTCTCATGTAATCGCATACAACAGCCTTGCAATACATTCTTCTTCTTTTGTGAGGATTGTTATATTTTGTGTGAAAGTGTCATTTTTGGAGCTGCAACAATTAGTTGATTAATCACTTAGTCAAACAGAAAATGTATCTGCAGGTTTAGGTTATTGTTCGAGCAAAAAAGCCAAACGTTTGATAGTTCCAGCTTTTAAAAATGGTAGTTGTTGCTTTTCCTTGTCGAACTGTATATCATTTTTATATTTTGGGGTTTTGGACTTTGCAGACCGTTCATGTGGGTTACTATGGCCATTTTGACCGTTCGATGTTATGTAGCCCCAATTACTCAAAATTGGTAGATAAAATAAAGGAAATAATTGTCAGCCTACTATATGTAAATGTGGTGACACAAAATACCTGAAACAATCAGCTAATCAACTTAAGTGAATTAGAAACAACTTATTAGGCAAAAAAAGTAAATTAATTGCTCTTTTCAGCTTTAATTTAATGATTTTTTGCTTATTTGTTTTAGATCAAATTTAATATCTTCAGGTTAAGGACAAACATCTGAAGACAACACCTTGGACATTTTTCACCATTTTGATATTCTATATACTAAACATTCAAGTAATCGAATTCATAGACTAATAATAATAATAAATAAGAGACACTTAAAAGTTCCTGGACAATTAAATCAACACTTCTGTGAAATTATATCAAACTTAAAATGTTAAGTTTCACAAAGGTAGTGAGCTGCTGCAGGACTAATGCACTGGACTACCTTATAATATACAGGAATTATTACTACTGTCACATTGAGATTAGTAATATTAGTCAGGAAAGCTTTGAAAGAACAGAATTTGGTTAAACTGCCCCCGTCATGTCATCCAACAGTATTTAGTAACAGATACATTAATCAGGAGTTAGGGCAGGAACTTTAGATGTGCACTGTCAAAACATACAGGGACAGGTGAGGGCGAGGCTGATCTCTTTGCAGGGAGGCGTTCCTCTCTGGAAGGCCGCTTAGGCTGCGTCTGACGTGGTGGAGGATCAGGACGACCTGGAGTCTTGCTCTCAGTCACAATGGCCTTCAGCTGCTTCAGCTTCTCGTCTTTCACCCAGAGCTTGTTTTGCATCTCCAGCTGCATGGCATTAACGCGTCTGTCCTGCACAGCAAGAGGTATGATGTGTAAGTGCAGCACCACTGACTGTATAAATGATCATTGGGAAAGTTGAGACATTTAATAATTAAAAAAAAAAAAAAAAGTAGTAAAACTACACAGAAGGCTACTTTATTTATAAAAATCTGTGTTATGAGGAGTAACTCACACATTCTTTCTCCCACTTGAACTGTGTGTCTGAGACCACGCCATGCATACGCTGCTCCAAGCGTCTCTTGTCAGACTGCTCCCTCTGCAGCCTCTGATCTCTGGTCTCCAGTTCCTGCTGTAGTGCACGTTTGTCATCCTCATAGATTTTAGTGGTTTTCTGCAGGATGTCAATCTGGAACAGAACCATGTGGGACATTTAAGAAACTGAGCAATACACCTACAAACCAGCGAACTCCAGGAGGTTTGCATGTTTTGGTCTCACCTTGTGTTCTTGCATCTTAATTCTCTTCTCCAAGCGTTCGATCTCTGCCTTGGAGCTCTGGATCATCTTGTCCTTCTCCGTGAGTTTGCCATTTTGTTCTTGAATAAAATGGTCATTAGAAATGAGGTTGTTGTCCAGTTCCTGAAGCTTGGACTTCATCACGTTGGCTAAAAAAAATAAATAAAAATAAATACACAAACATGGAGCAAGAGAACATGTGAGCCAACTTTTCAAGCAACCTGAACTGTAAAAGCCAAGAGGGGATGGATGAGCCAGATGGCGAGAAGTTACCTGCTTTGTTGTATTCTTCGATCATCATCTGTCGGATCCTGTGTCTATTCTGCAGAGCTTCGATCAGCCTGGGCAGGGTGATGTCATCATGAGGGTCAGTTACCACAGAGGAGGGTAGAGGTGGGAGGCTGTGCACCAGGTGGCTCATAACAGAGTGCACATCTAAGGAAACACAAGATTGCTAAAAGCTCTTTTCTGTGTTGATAAGTGTACAAAATATTCTACATATGAAAACAAAATATACACAGAATTTGTGTGGGCTGTCTTAATGTGAGGACCAATGTCATCACGCTTGATGTTTATAAAGGAGTAGTACATGACTGAATAATAAACGCAGCAGATAAATCAGCTAAACATTAAATTAGACAACACGAATACCACTAATGCTGATTCTCTTGGACATCTAAAAGAAAATCAACAGTAATAATATTCGTGGTGTGTAATCTCAAACAACCTTGTAATTTAGCAGATTTGGTGTATATACAGTGCATAACTAACCTCCATCTACTGGGCCGCCACGCCCCTCCAGCTTGCGAGACAGTTCCTCTTGAAAAGCCTGGTTTCTATGGCGACGGCCCGGGGTGAAGCCACAGATGGGCCTGTCCACTGGCCGAGCCACTTCCACCTCCTGGGTCATCTCTGCAAACCGCATCACCAGCTAGACAAACAGAGCGTGTCTTGTGTGTCAAGTGAAAAGCAACTTGCACGTTCATTTAAAGTAAGGGAGACAAGGTGAGCTTACCAATGTTTCCTCGTAGTCGTCGGCTTTAGGATTGACACAAACAACCATTCTGACTTTGCCCTCTCCATCAAAGTAGTTCTTGAACAGGTGAGTTACTTTAGAGTCTCTGTAGGGGACCATCTATAAACAGAAAACTTAGATTACTTACATGGCTCATCAGTAAATACGACTGTTCAGCTTCAGTCTGGCAACTCATACCCTGTTTGTGCCACACATCTGGTTTTCTCGAAGTATCTCGATGCATGTCCGCAGATTCAGCAAAGATTGATTGATGTTACCTGCAAGGTAAGAAAGTTTAATCTCACATGAACTTCAGCTGGCAATACAACCAAGTTTTGATGTTTTCATAACAAACCTGCTTCACGTATACGGGTGCCTTCTGCCCCGGTCCTGCCGGTGCGCTCACTTCCTGCTAAGTCCACCAGGCACAGCTGACTGACTGTCACCTGGCTTTTATCCTGACAAACATCAGAAATTACTTTAATATCAAAACTGCAGCTTATAATTCATTGAATATGAATTGCAAAGCTGCAAGTGTGGAATCAGACATTTGGTTTCAGTTTTAACAGACCTGGAGAATGTTGTTGCCATCTGCGTCAAGAGGGGCCTGGGCCAGTTTAATAATGAGCACACTGTGGGAGCGACTGGATTCTCTGTTCAGACGGGTGTTTGCAACCTTCCTCTTCTTCTGGCCTGGAACAACATGGTATAGGCAACTTTAACAATGTTCATTTTTACCATCTTCACATGCAATTACAACTACTCTTAGCTATTTAAAACTCCAACTGATCCATTTAACTCTTGCAAGACCTGCTCAGAGAGAAGATTAACGAAGGTCATTTCCTGGTCAGAGTCGACCCGGAGGCCAGCAATACCAGGTCAGTCACATCTACAATCATCAGTGCAGTATTAAATTTGACTCTGATTTGTAAATGTAGAAACAACTTACCTCTCCAGAACACTTGAAATGCCTCCTCTGCAGATTTAACTTCTACCTCCATACAACCAGCCACATACATGTTGTGATTCTGATCCTCCCTGAGGATTTTAGACTGAGGTGGTCTATGTTGGGAAACATAAGTGTTAGCCGCTGAAGACATGGAATTGCATTTATCATGAAAACATACATACATTTGGTTGGGGGAAATTAATGTTGCTTGACTCCAGCCACAGAAAATAAACTATGATGAAGCGCCACACAAAACAGCCAGCAGGTTTAAAGCCATTCAGGAGCTTTGCCATAAACAGACTACAAGCAGCAGCCGGGGTAATGTAATGATTTTCACAACTAAAAGAACACTCATCCACACTGGAGACATCACCTGGTGTAGCACACAATCAGCCTGTCAGTCCACATTTGAGTAGGGCTGACTCGCCTCCAGGCTAACCCCAAAATGGGCCGAGAGGTGGCTTTATTTTTCCAACCTGGAAGCTGCCGCTTAGATTTACAATTTGAGAATTTTGGCCACATCCATTGATTGCTTTGAGAATTGATTAATTTGGCCATTATTTGATCTATAAAAAGGTCAGAGAAAAAAAAAATAAAAAATCCCTGACGCCCTTGGTGGTATATTCAAATGGCTTGTTTTTTTTTTCTGAGCACTAATAGACTTGCTGGGACTAGAAAGTATTTCACGTTGACATTATGAATTTTTCCAGTATTTTAATAATTGAAAATCATGTAATTAGTTATTAAAATTGTTGCAGATTCTGTTTAGTGAATTTAGTGATTGTCTAATTAACCATTTTAGCTTTGACTGTTACATAAGGAACTGTTTGTCAAAAACCTGTTTACGATAGTCACAGTAAGGTATCGAGTGGGACCACATTAGAAATAAGTCTTGTCACATGTTATCCCTTGGATTGGAGTTGTGTAGATTAAATAATTTTCTCATCAAATAGATAAGGGATTGTTTGGCATCTGCTCAAATGTTGATTTTATAACACTAGTATATAAAAAAAAAAATTCAGAACAATATTCAGCCCTACTTTTGGGTCACTTCTTAAATTGTTTTAGATTGG
The DNA here is from genome assembly GCF_021292245.1 of Micropterus dolomieu. Taxonomy (NCBI): domain Eukaryota; kingdom Metazoa; phylum Chordata; class Actinopteri; order Centrarchiformes; family Centrarchidae; genus Micropterus; species Micropterus dolomieu. The sequence continues at coordinate 15,283,208 of NC_060171.1, read as the reverse complement.
ATTTCTCACCACAAGAAGTTTCAACATTTGAAAATGTCTCCAGCATTGACGAGGTCCCATTTACAATCTAAGGGACTGCACGTTTGTGGGTTTGCCTTAATCAAGCTACTAGTCTGATGTACGAGTATTCCCTGATCACATACATGAACTCAGTGTTCTGGCGCACAGGTGTGCCTCCACCATTCCACCTAGTAAAGAGAAAAGACATAACTTTTTGTCTTCCAGCTACTCCAACATAAAAATCACCTCTAAAACCACTACACTTTAAATATGTGAATGTCTATGTAATGACTACCCTTAACAGTTTAAACATGCCTTTAAATGGACATTTATAGCTGAAGTCTATTCATTTCATATGTCCTGAACTGACTTTGGTTTGATTGCATCTTCTTGAGTTTCCTCCAGGAGATCATAGATGTAGTTGTTGTAGATTTCTATGTAGGAGACGAAGACGCTGTAGCTGCTGTCCTCATCCACATCATCTGTTTTATAAGCCTCCTCCAGCTTAATCATGTCTGCAATTTCCGGATCAAGCTTTTGTCTGAAATCAAAAGTAGTGACTTACGTATTTTGTTATTTTATTTATACGTACATACATACACTTACATTGTAGCAGAAGACAGGTGTTTCACAGGACTCGGACTTACCTGGAGGAGGATGTTTTAGGAACAGGCAAGTTGTTTTCCCGTCTTTGGCGCTCCAACAAAGCATCAACTTCACTCTGTACCTCCACACCATTTTTGTCATCTGTCTTGAAAACCTGAAGAGTAAAAAAAAAAAAAAGGAGGGGTGGGGGGGTTAAGTTAGATAAATGTACAGATCTCACAAAGTATTACTAAATGTGGGTACAGGAAATGATAAATGCTAGTCTTTTTACTCCCTTACATATCTTTTGGCCTGATAGGGTGTTATACTGTTGAAGATCATATCAAGTGAGCGAGGTAGTAGTCCGCCCTGGCCTGGAGAGCCCGTCATGGTGAACGTCTTTCCACTTCCTGTGACCCCGTACGTAAAGAGCAGACCTACAACAACCAGAAAGGAGAGAATCAACTGCCAATAACCTCAAAGCTGAACAGCTCTTGGTCCCTGAGCATGTTAAAATGCTGGAAAGTTCAGTGGGAGAAAAATACAACAGAATTATTGGTATTAAGGTAGAGAGCTGCTGGCTGGCACCTGGCTATAGTTTACTTGTTTTTGTAAAAAAAAAAAAAAAAAAAAGAGAGAGAGAGAAGGTCTTTTTGGAGCTGGCCAATGTTCTTACCGTTTTTTCCGTGGATGAGGTCATCCACAAGAGGTTTGGCAACATCCTCAAACAGCTCCATCTGAGATATTGAAACTCTGAAGACTTTTTTGAAGGAATACTGAGTCTGAGAAGCAAAAGAGATGTGGAATATTTAGGGGGAAAACATTTAGAAAATATTCAGACTCCTTCGCTCTTCACATTGTTTTGTTGCAGCCATATGCCAAAATCATTTAAATTCATTTCACCTCTCAATCTATAGTTATTACCCCATAATGACAAAGTGAAAACAGGATTTTTGAAACAAAATGACATTGACAAGTATTCAGACCCTTAACTCTGTACGGTATTGCGCAGGTTATAAGCGGTGCATCGTTTCCTCCAGATGCTTTGAATTGAGGCCAAATATTTCAACCGTGGCCCTTCTCCCTGATTGCTCAGTTTGGCCAGGCAGCCAGCTCTAGGAAGAGTCCTGGTTGTGCCAAACATCATCCATTGAAGAATTATACAGGTCACTGTGCTCCTGAGAACCTTCAATGCAGCAGAATTTTTTGTAGCCTTCACTAGATCTGTGCCTTGACACAAGCCTGTCTCTGAGCTCTGCTGGCAGTCCCTTTGACATCATTTTTGTGCTCTGATATGCACAGTCAAGGGTGAGACCATTCCCTGATCATGTCTAATCAAGTGAATTTACCACAGCTGGACTTCTATCCAGGTGAAGAAACGTCTCCAAGATGATCAAGAGAAATGGGAGGCACCTGAGCTCAATTTCAAGGGTCATAGCAAAGGGTCTTAATACTTTTAAAAACATTTGCAAATATTTCTAAAATCCTTTTTTTTTTGCTTTGTGAGATATGAGATATTTAATGTAGATTGAGTAGAAAATGAATTTAAAAAAGTGAAGGGGTCTGAATAATGACTACAACTAATAAAGAAAAGAAACAAAGACTAACAGTTGGATATGCCTACCTCCACAGCGAGGCATGCAACAGGCATTCTTATAGGATGCCCAAACCACTTATTTCAATAACCATAATAAACCATAACCACTAATTTCAATGCAAAAGGAGAAGCAGCTCTACTCATAGCTCCTTCTGAATGTCGGAATTCCATGTTGGACGGATTAATACAACCCATCTGCCCTGGGAAAATCTATATATCCCCCAAGTAGCAGAATTTCAGCTTATCGTGGTAACTTTGGGGTTAACCCTAGGTGTTCAGTACCATAACGGAGGTTCACTTCTTACTGGGGTAGATCGCCATGGTAACTACGTCGGGAGTTGTATGTAGAGGACTATATAGTGAGCTCACTTGCATTATTAAAACAACTTTCAGATACTACTCTGGTCATTATTTCAGTGCTGTCGGACAATCAGTTGGTGGACTGTTTTTTTTCCTATTAGGGCAAAGCATGATGGTATGTAGGGCTTGGTTAGTGACCATCGGTTGTACACTACTTTTCAAAATGCATTCTAGGATACATTGAATGAACTATATAGGATATAATAATTATCACTATACATTCGGACAACCCTATAAAATGGCAAGCTCACTATATAGTCCTGTATATAGAGAGTAGTAGGTGATTTCGGACACAGCCTCAGTCTTTCGACCACTATTTGAGCACTTTTAGTGGTATGAATGGATTTTTTTGCTTTGTTGCTTTATAAAGTTAATTCAGAACAATGTTTGGAACAATTTTGAGTGTTTTAAATAAAGGAATCAGGTTTTTGAAGTGACTTGTCCATGTTTGCGATTGGTCAGCTGCTGCCAACACCGCCCATTTGAACATGCTCATGGCTAGATTGGGAAACCCTAGGTTGACTTACTGAGTTGATAACCAGCTTTTTTTGACAGCCTATCGCAATTGTTATGGTTAGTGAAGGCAGATAATGAAAAAGCTATCCTGGCTATTGTTTTTAGTAAGTTGTAATTTGGTATACTACTGTGTATTTATGTCAGCACGACAGTATAAGTGGAATTTACTCAAAATAAACATTCTCCATGTTCATCATAATTAAGGAGCATGTGCAATGTTGTGGCTCATTGCGTTTTCAGTAGTTTTTGAATAATAAAAACTCTATAACTAAGCTGCTGTATATCGGGCTTTGGCTACACAAACAATACTTGTTAGGAGCAATTAGTTGGTTTTGGTCTTTTTATGGGATTTGTTTACCATACTGCTTAAAGTATGCGAACAAAGGGGGAAAACGCAAACTACTGCAGGTTAAATAGATTTGCTACCTCTTTGTACTCTCCATTGCGGTTTGTTTTGAAGCCTTCAGGGGCGTGCAGCTGGATGGTGGTGCTGCTGATCACCTCAATACAGCACTCCTCGTCCTCCACACCCAGAGGTCGTACACGGCAGTACACCTGAGAGAAAAATACATCTGTCACATTATGTCCACGACGAAGGATTTATTACTTTACCACATTTGATAGTTGTAACTTCTGGACACAAATCGATTGAAATAGTAATAAGCTTTACCCTAAAACTACAACTTTCCAAACATTAATTACATCCCACAAGTACCTTAATGAACATCTCAGTGATACTCACCCCCACCGGGTCTTTCTGGTTGCTTGAAGGCTTTTTTGGAGGAGGCCTGCGGGGGGTTTTACCCTTCCTGAATAAATAAGTCACATTTCATTAGCACAGTACATAGTTATCCTTTCATTACAGTGAGCGCCAGTGCGTTAACAAAGCCACAGGCTAGACGGCTTATTAGCCCCCGGCTAATGGACGGCTAAGCTAACTTAGCTGTCCTTGTTTGAATAGCGCGGAATAACGTTATGCTACTTAAACTTTACCACGACATTTAGGTGGATTAGCACAACACTTGTAAGCAACGTGGTGTGAAATAATAATTAAAATCTACTTACGCTTGTCTGATCATTGTATCTCGCTGCTTCCTGTAGTCTTACTGGTCCTGTTGGGGCAATTTTGAACTTTCCCTCCGCCTGAAACCAGAGGACTTTTTTCGAAACGAGCCGGCAGCAGCCAATAAGATTTCAGAGCAGCCAAACACGTGTTTCCGCCTTCACTTCCGAGCATCTGATGGACAGAACAAACGTGAAATGTTTCCTTTCGCTAATGCGAATTAGAAACCAAACAAAAACAAACAGCAACAAGAATTTACACGGTATAGGAGCTATGTTTTTCAGATTTAGGTTTTAACCATTTCAAAAAATCTATTATATAGAGGATAGATTATAAATAAAAATGGCTAAAGACTACTTTTGTGGAAGCTAATGGGATTCCAAATAAAGAAAAAAATAAAATACAGAGGCTACAGGTACTTGTTGTCATAGATGAATGTCCTTTATTAATCCAATTGGGAATTTGTTGTGTTGGAGCAGCCAAAGTCACACTTAGAAATCACAGAAACAAACATAAGGACACTGAAAGACAAATATAATAAAAATAAAAATAAAAAGCATCTATAACTTACGAACCTAACTACAAACTCAACTAAGACAAAAACTAAAAACTAGGACCATATAATTCAAAATATATAGGCCTACAATAATAAAGGCTGACAAGCAGTAATTTTATTTAAAATATAAATTGCATGCAATACTTAAAAGATAGATAATAAAGAAGAAATCCGAGCTACTATTAATCTCACCCTTTTTATATAGGGTCTATGATCTCACCAACATAACAATCTTCTTCTTCTTCTACTATTATTTATTGTAGTAGTATTAACAAAATTTAAAGAAAAAGTATTAAGCATTTTGTCTCTTTTTATACTCCATTTTAATTATTTAACTAATTGTATTATTTATTAACGTAATCAGATATATGTTTGATTCTGCGTCCATGTGCTGTGGTCATTCATTAATAAAGCCTTAAACTGAAAGCTGATCTGACGTCAGTTTGTAGTCCTATCTAAACACTAAACATGGCGTCCACTGAGGGCTGATGGTGGAGAAAGACTGACACCTACTGTCCACCAGCTGTTGCACACACAAGTTACAAAACAGTACGTTTGCAGCCATTTACAGGCTCACGTGTACTGCTGCTTCGTTATGCAAACGCTGGAGTTCCTGCTAGTAAACTGCAACGCTAAACGCTCAACATCTCAGGTGAGCAGTTTGTATTGATTTTATTAACGCAGCTAAATGATAAAGTGTCGAGTCAAATCCCCCGTGTTGAGTTAGTTAATAAGTCGTCGTTTATTGTTATTTTAGAGGGAGAAATGAAGGGCAGACGGACAAAGTCAGATGCATCCGAATCAAAGGGGAAAGTGAAGAAAAGAATCGGGGAGACCTCTGCTCCGACTCAATCCAAAAGACTGCGTGAGAAAAAAGATGGAGAGACATCTGAACAAGGTGAGCAGCCCGGTGACAGGACAGCTTCAGCGCGGTGACACTGGACGTGAAATGTTCTTGTCGTAATTTAATTTGGTTTGTGTGTCCAGCAGCAGGGCCTCCGCTCAAGTCTGCAGGGGTCCAGAAGAGTGGGTGCGGAAGCATCCTGCACTACATTTACAAGAGCACTCTGGGGCAAAGTCTTCACTCACAGATGAGACAGGTGAGACTGCTGGTCGCGGGACCAAATACAAAAGTCAAAGTGTGCATCGAATTACCGGTGCCATAGCTTGATGTGTATGTAAGGAAGTATTACTATTCAGTGACTGTACGTCATCAGTGCAAGTGTGCATGCAGTGGTGGAAAATAGCTACGGTACATTTACTCAAGTAGCCTACTGTACTTAAGTACAGTTTTGAGGTACATGCACTGTAATTGAGTAATTTCATGTTAGTTATTCTTCTACTTCACTACATTTCAGAGGGAAATATATTTTCTACTCCAAAGGCATTTTTTTTACACTAGTTAATGAAAGGAAAAGAAATTGTATGCTCATGCGTCATTTAAAATGCTCTTAAAAATATTCATTAGTGGTACAGACAGAATAATGTAGTAGTCTTACTATAGATAATTTAAGTACATTTAGGTGATCATACTTCTGTACTTTAACTTAAGTGACATTTTGAATTCAGGACTTCTAATTGTATGTTTAGTATTTTTAGACTATAGTATTTCTACTTTTACTTAAGTAAAGGATCTTAGTACTTCCACCAATAACACTTCATCCCTTGTCTAGTGTAGACGAATTACAAAGTAGCTGAAAAGGTGACTTCTTAAGAAAGGTCCTAGTGCCTTAAAATTGTACTTATAAAACCATAATCAGTAGCTAGTAACATGTAGCACAGTAAAAAGTACAATGGAATGTGCATCATTTTCTGTTATGTAGGGATGTGTATTCATGGCCAGATTAACTTGCAAGGGTGCAAGAAAATTTATTAATAATCCTGTTCCTATAGCAGAGTCTAAATTTTTGCTGCAATAAAAAATATATTAAACAACATGTAAACACAAAGCTCAGAGAACTAGACACACACCCTGAAAGTCAGAATGTCCGTTGTTAGTGTGTCAGTGTGTTTTGTATAACATGTATTATTTATGCCATATGCTGCTGCACAACAAATTGCCCCCCGGGGAAAATTAAGACTCCTTGAACCTTGAACCTAAATTGTACATATTCCCAAAACTAAATTGGCACAACCCAGTTTACAAACAGCAAGCCCAGAGCTTTCTGTGGCCCCAGTGCTGTGTCCCCGCTCCCCTGACTTACATACAGTATGTTCTATTTCCTTTTGCATCCATTTGTATTAGAGTCAAAGCCACTGTACATAGTTCCCACAATACAGAACAGATTGCCTTTTGTTAAGTCTTCAGTCAGACCATGTGTTGAGTGTATATTAGATCTCCATTACTTTGGAAATATGTCAGTTGTACATTTATCTCTGTTGTCTCTTTCAGTGTCTTCAGGAACCTTTTATCCGCTCACTGTCGTCGTACCATTTCCACAGTGCTACCAGCCCCTTCGACCGCAGGATCACCTGTCTGGAGTGGCATCCCACTCATCCCACCACTCTGGCTGTGGGGTCAAAAGGTGGTGACTTATATCTGTGGGACTTCAAGGTGCCTGCAAAGAAAACTTTTATTCAAGGGGTGAGATCCTGCGTGATGCTCTGTGTTATCTGTTTTTCCAGTTGCTGGAATGGCCACTGGTACGAAGAGTAAATTATCTATTTTATTTTAAACATTGCTTTAAAATTATACAACTATTTGAGGCCCATCACAGTTACATTTTAGGGGCTGTGATTTTAGAACATTGCAAATTAGATTTACTTGACGACACACTGTTATTGGTTCTCTGCTTAGATGGGGGCTGGAGACTCAGTTACAGACATGAAGTTTAACCAGTTAAATCCCACTCAGCTGTTCACCTCGTCTATTGGGGGTACGACAGCACTTCGAGATTTCAGTGGGACAACTCTAACAGTGTTTGCCAGTACAGACACGCTGAAGTAAGACCAAGTGCCTTTGTTTTGTGTGAACTACAGATAGAGTAGTAGATTTCAGGCCTGATCGTTCTAGCATCAGTCTTCTTATCAGGTGGCCCTGATTGGTTAATGCTAAAGATTTGTGTGGCAGAATAGTGCTAATAACTGCCCTGTCATAGGCCCGCGTTTGTGTTTCTGTGCACAGAGCGGAGCGGGAGATTTTATCGGAGGGATGAAGTTTTGCCCAATGGACTTTTCCAAAGTCTACGTGGCTTCTGGTGAGGGCTCATTGACCATGCAGAGCTTTGAGGGCCACACACCCACCGTTCTGTCCAGAACTCAAGACTGTGGCCACGATCACCACAACGTTTGGTGAGAAATCTGCAAAGAAGACTGATGAGATGATGTGATCTTGTTTATGTTATTCTAAAGTATAACGTTTGTGGCAAGAAAAAAGGATAATTAATAATGAGACATACGAGGTAACCTTGAGTTTATGTGGAAGTTTTATGTGAAAACATATTTAAGAATAGAGAATATTTAGAATATTTTTAAAATGTTTTTTCGTTAATCTAGATTTTGATAGATTTTCTCTAATAGTTCATTAATCTTTTGGAGCACTGTGGAATGTTTAGCTTCATCCTTGTTTAATTTCTTGTTATCCCGTAAATTCACTTTGATATTTGTTTTCTTACAGTTATTGGTACTGCTGCGTAGATGTGTCAGTAAACCGACAGATGCTTGTGACAGGAGACAATGTGGGACAGCTCTCACTCCTGGGATTGGATGGCCAAAAGGTATGTGTCTATTCCCAAATGGAAGACAATCATTTGAGCAAACAAACAAATAGCTTGTATTGTCTTTTGGCTACTAAAGAGAATTAGTGTTTCGCAAAAAAGCAAATATTTTACTAATTGTCATTGATTTGTTTCGGTGTTGTAGATTTTCAGTGACAAGTTGCACAAAGCCAAAGTGACCCATGCAGAGTTCAACCCCCGTTGTGATTGGTTGTTGGCAACAGCCTCAGTTGACCACACGGTGAAGCTTTGGGACCTGAGAAACATCAAAGACAAGAAGAGCTTCCTCCATGACATGCCGCACGAGAGAGCTGTCAACTCTGGTAAGAGAAAGTCTAGAAAGTTCTGCAGTTTTACAAATATTGTGACATTTGTGCAGTGTAAATGATGAAAAGTAAATGATGCATAAATGTAACTCCAAGATACATCTGGTAGTCTACCATCCACATTTCACATTAATATACAGTATCTCACAAAAGTGAGTACACCCCTCACATTTCTTTAAATATTAAAATCTTTTCATGTGACAACACTGAATGCCCAATTTTGACATTTTCACTTAGGGGTGTATTCACTTTGTTGCCAGCGGTTTAGACATTAATGGCTGTGTGATGTATTATCTTGAGGGGACAGCAAATTTACACTGTTATACAAGCTGTACACTCATGACTTTACATTTTAGCAAAGTGTCATTTCTTCAGTGTTGTCATGTGAAAAGATATAATCAAATATTTACAAAAATGCGAGGGGTGTACTCACTTTTGTGAGATACTCTAGATAATAAATATAGTTGTGAAGTGGCAGTTAAAAGTGTCAGTTTGTTTAAGATGCAAGTGATTTCCGTCTTTCCGTTTAGCTGTTAGTTTTCTTAACATTTAAAAATATATGTTATGTTAGACTTCTGAATTAATAAAGCCAAGAACCCGAAAAGAAGCTGTGATTTGACGGCTGTATTATACAGATCTTAAAGAAAGTCTAGATTATTTTGGTAAAGCTGGTGCTGTCCTCTCCTCACAGCCTTTTTCAACCCATTGGACTGCTCCAAGTTACTCACCACAGATCAGTATGACCAGATCCGGGTCTACTCGTCCTCTGATTGGTCAAAGCCTCAACATATAATCCAACATCCACACAGACAGTTTCAGCATCTCACACCCATCAAGGTTTGTTTCGCCTCTGCATGTAAATGTATTCTCCTGTAACTTCCCTAGACATTTCTCTTGAGGGATCACGACTTCACAACGTAACTGACACCAACATCATTTAATGATCGAAGCACATGCACAAAGCAAGACGCAGATATCATTATATATGACCAACATTTGAATCATAGGTTGTCTACCTTTTTTGCACTATTGATCATTTTTATACTGACAGTGGTGTTGTGGAGTGCAAGGCACAGTTAGACTGCTCCACTCTTATTTTTCAATGAAATGAGCAGCATTTCAGTTGAAGATGTCTCCGCAGTCAGGATTGTCGACTAAAGAAAAACATGAAATTTCATGGCAGGAATATAGGCAGTGAAATTACACGTTCTTGTGACCAAAACAAGTTTCTTCCTATTGGCATTCCTATTTCTCTGTAGGCCACATGGCACCCTGTCTATGACCTAATTGTGGTGGGCCGCTACCCCGATGACCGAGTTTGCCCCGGAGACCAGAGGACCATCGACATCTTTGATTCCAACACAGCAGAGCTTGTGTATCAGCTGCAAGACCCCACAGCTTCAGGGATCAAATCTGTACGTATGTTTTTAAAAAACACCAGAAAAAACTTTTTAAAGACAAGAAAAATTTACACACACACACATTTATTTATTTATTTATTTATTTATTTATTTACAGATCAACAAGTTCAACCCATTGGGTGACGTGATTGGATCTGGAATGGGTGAGTTCTTCATTGATACGTGTGTTACCTGATGACTTGATTCAAACTGAGCGGAGGGTGGAGTATAATCACTAAAGCTGCATACTGTTCACTCACAGGCGTAACGGTGCTGATCTGGGACAGGAACGAGTCAATGATCAGTGATCGTTACAAAGAACAGGAGGAAACCTCGACCATTGTGGACCGCTTAAGAGGCCAGAGGAGGAGACAGCAGCCCTCCAGCAGGGACAGGAAAGGGCCTACTGCGGATACAAAGCTCAAAAAGAAACTGGCTTCTCTGGAACAATCGGAGACCAAAACTAAGACCAAGAGTGGGTGTACCAAACAAAAACAAGCCCAGATGAAGATGAAGTAATTGAATAGTAGAATAATAGTGAAAATCCATGTGTATATATTTCTTTGTTAACTGTCTGTTCAGGTATTATTTGAATGTTTAAAAATGGTTTCAGATATTCTTTTATAAACCAGTTTAAAACTGGACCTCTTGTATGTTCTCACAATGTTTTTCTACTGAACTATAATAAAATTATCGTATTTGATACCTTGTTGAGTCATTTTACACATTTTTGACCACATGCATTATTATGAATACGCATTACAGGAATATTTAGGGCAAGTATTTATTGCATACACCTTCATCTCATACAAAACAGCAGTATGTGCATCATGCATAACTGAAGAGGTAACTTCCACGTAGTTCGTGGACAGTGACATTTGCCAGCTGGAGGAGCATTCCACCCCAGGCCTCCTGTTCTTCTTTTCTCTCCTGATGCAAGGCCTGGTAGGCAGAGTACACCATGCTCAGGACAAGACTCTCAAACTGAGCCTGAGTCAGCAGCCTCATCCTCTGACCCTCCAGCACAGTCACCATCTGCGTCATGGAGCTCAGACTTCTGGGGATGTTGTCATTGATTTGAGAGAGGAAAGCCCGCCCCTGCCTCATCGATGCCATCTCTTTGTCGAGCAGGACGATGTTGTTGTCCTGGTCCAGCTCTACCCCGCCCAACAAGAACTGCATACAGGAGGGGGGGGGGGCAGCCATTAGTTACGCTGCAAGTAAATCACGGCAAGATATTCATCTGAATGCAGACTTATATAAACTCTCAACTGAAAGTACCTCAAACATCAGGTTTGCGTCAGAGACTGATGAGCCAGTTTTTTGAGAAGTTGGATTTCCGCCTGCAGCCACATCTAAAGTAGAAAGTAAAGCTTAACTGTGACATAACTGAAGTTAGTCACTGACTGAATACCTGTCATTGTTTCCTGCATATTGAACAGTGCATGCAGTATCATTATATAACAACCTAAAACTTTCTGTCCTCATCACAGTCCTGTTGGAAGATCTTCTGGTTTTACTTACCTTGCAGCACTCGCTCAAACCAAAGCCACAAAATGACCTGAAGGTAGATTTTAAGTTGTATTTTCATTTTCTTCCCTGGATTGTTCACTGACAGATAATACACCACATCCTTCGCACCTCTACTCTGACTCGTCCGCTTCTGTGAAGCCAGGCAGAAGCAACTCAGCCTGAATACCTTGCATTTTTCCTCCTTGGAAAAAGGGACCAAAAGCCAGTTGGCTTTGATGTAGAGCAGACAGCAATATTTCTGAATTCTGGTTCTTCTTATCCACAGCATGCAGAACTGTGAGCTAGCAGGACTTCACAGGAGTTCACAGAGGCAACAACAACAAAAACAAAAACAACAAAAAAACAAAACAAACATCAATGACGTGAATATAAACAAACTAAGGCTGAGGATCCTTTTCAATTAACAAAAGTTAGTCCAATAAAGAAATAAGTTTTATGGCATTTTTGCAAAGTAGATAACTTGTTAAATACAACTATAAATAAATGTTAAATAAATAAAATCTAGTAAGTTTTCTCCTTTATAAATATTCCTGATTTAACAGACGTGACATTTGGTGGTTGAAGCTCTGAAAAGATGCCTTGCACTAATTCACACAGGAAGACAATATGTAGACAATACAGTCCTAGTATTTTTCTCACAGAAAAGGTGTCATTATCTTAATTTAAGCTTTTATGCAAGAATTCATAATTGGATGGATAAATGTAAAGAGCATATCTTTGGCTCAAGTTGTAATTTCCTTGTATCTCCTTGTTATTTTCTCATGCATGTGGCGTTTGACGTCCGTAATAATTCTGTGGTTTTTCTGCTTTTATGAAGGAAGATGGACTATGATATACCGCCTCTTATGATGCCTAATTCTGTTACTATGTTGTGAACTATATGTAATAAAGTTGGGGTGGAAAATTAATGTTTCCCAGAGCCCTTTAGAGAGAAAATATGGCTCTGGTGTTTCCTGAACGTCAGCTGCAGTACCACAGATCCGCCACATGGGGGCAGTAGCACCGTTTGACACCAGTCGGTTCATAGACGAGCGATGAAAGCGTTTATTTACTTCCGGTGAAGAGTTCAGCTGCTTCTGAATGATAACGTAGTGGAGATAAAGGTAAACTACGCTTGTTTACTTGCTGTATTTTTGAAAGCGTTACCACTCCTTTGTCTCATTTACAGTCCAAGTTATAAGTCCACCTCCACGGTGTCGCTGTTTAATTTTCACTCGAGGGTCCGTTAGCCAGCTAGCTGCTGTGGGTGCTAACGCTAGCTGATCAAAACAGTATAGACCAGCGACCCAGCGTTAGTATAGCAAAGCCAGACAGTTATTGCCAACAAAAATATTATACATAAATATTATATAAATAAAAAAAAAAAATCTAAAATGAGATCTCCATTCTGTCTCAAAAAGCATATCAGGCGCATACTTAGCTACACTAGCCTCATCTAACTAACCTGAGAAAGTGTTTCATCATTTCATTTAAGTTAAATATAACTAACGTTAAGCTTTTGAGCAGCTGCCTCTGTGATTTTACACATTAAAACGTTTACAGTCCGTTGCCATTTTATTTTTTAAGATACGTCTAGTTAAAGCTAATGCAGTCTAATGTTATAATCCTGCAACAAATCCTGAGTTGATTCAAATTTATGGTGAATTTGAAGGCTGTACTTGTAGCTGTGTTGTTTAAAAAAAAATTATATTGTGTTTTACTGATTTTTTAACATTAAAATATATAAAGTAATAAGTAAAATTAAGCCAAATCTTTTTTTCAGTCCTTTTTCCTCAACAAAAAAATATCTTAATGGAAAACTTAGAAATTTATTTTTCAACTGTAAAATGTCCAGTTCAGTACAATTTGTGATTTGGGAATTGTTAAACGTTTATCTCTATTTATGTGAAAAAAATTATTATTGGCCGATATATTGCTCCAATATGAGATCCGTATCAAACTCCAGCATCATTCAGGCTCCAAAAACACCTCTCTAGAGACGTTTCAACAACAACTGAACATTATAACTTTAATGAAGGCAGGATTTAGAAACTAGCAAGATGTATCTTGGCAAGATGTATCTTTTTAAGCAACGACTGAGTAATGGACTGGGAGCTGTAAATGGATGCCATGCTGTTTGTTGACTTGGTCAGGTGAGCAGCAAAGATGGAGTCCAGCGAGGAGGGGGGCCTCAGTGTCGGGGGCTCTATGGGAGAGGAGAACTACTTCCTGGGTTACACCTTCACCGACCGCTCCCACTCCAGTCGGGTGGTGAAGAGTATCATGGACCTGTGTCTGGAGGACGGCCTGTTTGCTGATGTCACCATCACCGTGGACAGCAAAGAGTTTCACCTGCACCGGCTGGTGCTCTCCGCACAGAGCAGTTTCTTCCGCTCAATGTTCACCTCCAACCTCAAGGAGTCCCACAACCGCTCTATTGAGCTGAAGGATGTCAGTGCCACCGTGTTTCAGCTGCTGATTGACTACATCTATCACGGCACAATTAAACTGAAGGTGGAGGAGCTGCAGGACACATATGAGATGGCAGATATGTACCAGCTGACTGCACTGTTTGAAGAATGCTCCCGCTTCCTCTCGCGGACAGTAGAGGTCAAGAACTGCCTGCAGGTGATTCACTGTTTTTCACAAACTGCAGTCTCTGCTTCTTGGTCATAATTGTGTATTATCAGTTTTATGATTACCTGTTCTTGCCCAGGTGATGTGGCTTGCAGACAGACACAGTGACCAGGAGTTGTATACTGCAGCCAAGCACTGTGCTAAAATCCACCTGACCCAGCTGCATCAGACTGAAGAATTTCTTAATCTGCCTCTCTGTCTTCTCTTGGACATCATCAAAGGTATTACTCATTGCTGTCTTATCACTATGTACCATAACGTCCGATTTTGTCAGTGTTTTTCAGTGCGTTTTTATATGTAAAAAATTGGTGGGGCACCAACCATTTCAAAAGAAAGGCCATTACAACTACAATTTAAACTAGGTGTTGTAAACATAGGCCAACACAGCGGGGGAGAGAGAGAGAGAGATAAATAGAGCTATTACACAAGATAACTTACACTAAGCCTGTCATAAACCTAAATTAAAAATGCATTAAGCCTACACAACCAAGCTCAGAACAAATGAGCCTACAGGACTATAGCAAGCTCAACACCACTAAAGGCCACAACTAAGTGCACTGACAACTTTTTAAGGCTACAGGCCAACTCTATGAACCAACATTATTGTTATTATTCTTCATCTAATTATTATTATAACAACATTATGACAACAGATAAGCATGGACGGACTGACACTCGTCACCATGTATATTATCAATTGATTAAGTCCAACAATATAGCTAAAGCACGGACCAGCACGTTGGTGGCCGTCCCGTGGTATTGCGAGCAAATGTTTTTGGAAATGCATCTGAATATTCCTCTGTTCAGAGAGTCAGCTGACTCGTCGTAGTGCTGTTTCACATTTACCACAAAGTAATACAAGTTACCATCGGAGTGATCACGTATGTTTTCAAATAGCAGACATGGGCAGCGGCCTTCTTTTGTAACGTTGTAACGTTAACCGTTAGCCAATGTTTCCTTGAAAACCACTCTTAAGTTAAATCCGCTGTTGCTTTTAAGCAGTTTGACTGATGGCAATATACCCTGGGCTGGTGGGCACCAAGACACTTTAATTCCAGTTTCTCCTTCAAATTAAGGGTTTCAAACCTGTGCTAAAGTATCAAATACACTTAGTTATGTCTCATGTTAGCTGGCTTAAGTATAGCTAAAACAATCTTCCCTCGCTCTTCGCCGGACAGACAGATAGTCAGTCAACTCAACTTGTCATTTAATCTGTGTGATCTACATTGAATACAGAAAAACTCTGAGCATGCGCATTAATATTTTCCTACGTACAATGGATATTGCATTGTGACCATAGACTGTATATAAAAAGATTTTGACAGAGGGGCTAGCCCCACATTCATGCTACAACAGCCTACAGACGCCAATCGGGAGAACATGGTCTGAAGCAGCAAGGCAGGGCGGGACCAATGAACATAAAATTAAATCCTAACACAAATCTAATGCAATTTAGGAACATGCTATGTTCATAGATAGTGAAATATAGCATAATAATAATTGTTGAAATGTTATTTTTATGAGCCAGGTTCAGGTGTGAAGAAGTTTTGGAGACTGATGAAGACTTAATATAGCATGGTTTATTGAGCCCGGCCGAGGAGACACAGTGCCAGCATACAACATGTAAACACGTCAAATGCCAACACCAAATCTGAAGCACAACATCTTGTGGTCCCTTTTCTGTCTTCCGCCTAGTGCCTGTAGGTTTCTCTATTAGGTCACCTTTCACCTAGAACAACTATCTATCTGATGTGTAGACTCCAATGCTTCATCATATTGGAATCTCTCACTATCCATTAGTTTTATTCTAATCTGTGGAGCCAGTTAGTTCTTGTAAACATTCTTGTATGGCTCAACCTTGTAAGACTCCCAGAGAACACTGATATCTGCTAGCCTGACGTCTGAGCTACTGTCTCTAACTAATCAGTCTATTGTTGTCTTCCTGATGAGGACAAGTACGTGTGAGAAATACGTAAAGCTATAATGTCAAACACTCAGCTACATTAATCTAAGCTAGACCTGTCTTACCTTTTAAAATGTAAATCCACTGTGCATTTACTTTGGTGGGTTACACATCTCAAACTGAGTTTTAGCTCAGACTGTAGTAAAATGGCTGGTTGAAATATATGAAAATAAAATATGAAATGAAAAACAGTATCTACAAAAAGTATGTTTGGGAAAATGGTTTGCCATTACATTACTTAATTGGTAATTATCAAAACAACTATTATAGTCCTATAATCTTGAATATACATTTTTTGGAGCATCCTGCTATCTGAATGGTTAAGGCAATTACCACAATGTCCCCGGTTTGATTGTACACTTAGTAGATAATTTGTTAAATTTACAACTCTAAATAAATGTTAAATAAATAAAATATAGTCATTCACGACAAAATCCACCTTTTTCTCCTTTATGGATATTTAATACAATCATCTTTGCACATGTAAATATCACTTCATGACTTATCATGCACGAACCTGGCACATTGCACATATTTGTTGTTAATTTGTTAACATTTTGTAAATTGTAATTGTTGTTGTTCTGTCGTTATTTTTATTATTATTATTATTTTTTTTATATGTCAGTTGTACTATTTTTCTCTATTCTTAAGTTATTCTTATGTAACTTTTGTTTATTACATATTTATATATTTCTACATCTATTTATGTTGGCTGTATGTCTGTCTACGTGTAGCACCTTAACAATCAAAAAGCAAATTCCTTGTATGTGTAAAACACTACTTGGCAATAAAGCTCCTTCTGATTCTGACTCACTAGGCCTCGTGTTTGTTTGTGTTCAGATGGAGTTCCCAGCTCCCAGAATCCAACAGTGGCCATCGAGTCGTGGATAAACCACAACAAGGTGGAGAGAGAGGAGTTTTCTTGTATCCTCCAAGAAAATCTCAAGGTAAAATATTGTTGAAGAGGGTGCTCAGACATTTTATGTCTGTTGTAATTTGTATCACTGAAGTCTGATATGTCTTGATTCTGTATGTCTGCAGGAAATCGGTGAGAATGTCCACATTTACCTGATTGGTAAAGAGGAGTCGCGGACTCACTCCCTGGCTGTGTCGCTTCACTGTGACGAGGACGATGCGATCAGCGTGAGCGGCCAGAACAGCTTATGCCATCAGATCACTGCGGCCTGTAAACACGGAGGTGACCTGTATGTGGTGGGGGGGTCTATCCCTCGCCGCATGTGGAAGTGCAACATGCACACCATGGACTGGGAGCGCTGTGCCCCTCTGCCCAGAGACCGCCTCCACCATACCATGGTCTCTGTCGGTACTGAGGACGCTATCTACTCACTAGGGGGTAAAACGTTGCAGGACACACTCTCTAACGCCGTAATTTACTACACAGTGAAGGACAACATGTGGACAGAGACCAGCCAGCTGGACACTGCAGTGTCCGGGGCTGCTGGCGTTAACCTAGCTGGTACCATCTACCTGCTCGGAGGGGAGGAGAATGACATGGACTTTTTTACCAAGCCATCTCGACTGATTCAGTGCTTTGACACCGCCGCCCAGAAGTGCCAGATCAAACCTTACATGCTGCCGTTCGCGGGCTGCATGCACGCAGCGGTCCACATGGATGTGATCTTCATTGTAGGAGAAGGAGACTCCCTGGTGTGCTACAACCCTCTGCTGGAGAGCTTCACCCGCCTGCGCCTCCCTGAGGTGTGGAGCTGCGTTCCTTCACTGTGGAAGGTGGCCAGCTGTAATGGCTGCATATACGTCTTCAGGGACAAATGTAAGAAAGGTGACGCAAACACGTTAAAGTTTAACCCGGCCACATCTGTCGTCTCTGTTATCAGAGGTATAAAAATCCTCCTCACAAACTGGCAGTTTGTTTTGGCCTGAACTGTCCTCTGGATGTTCACGCTGTGGTCCACACAGAGAATCAGGGAAGACTGTTGGATAACTTACCATGACATCTGTGTGGAGACGTGCTCTAAATGTATTTACTCAGCTGGTTTCTGTGTCACTCATTCCAGCCTGACTAAACCTCCAGACCAGTAGAAGCAGTTCAGCGGTGTGTGTGTGTCACCTGCTTGTAATACAGTGTGTGTCATTGTGCATCCCTTAGCCGATAAGTCAAACAATTTGTTGTGCTGCGGTAACCAGTGATGAACTAATCAACATAATTTCCTGTGCACTGCTTGTTTATTCACACGCATGAACAAACCTCCGGGGTAAAAGACTTTACTGACCATAAAACATCCTTCAGTATATTTGTATGTGAATGTTTCATGATGTTGTAGGCTAAATATCTTCAGATGTCAAATTTTGTGCATAAGCATGATAGCAGACAGTGTTTTCTAACTTTTAAATTTTTCACAGTTTCTTGTCTTAAGATTGTATCATTTCTGATGTACATGGTCAATTTAAACTGAACAGAAATGTCAAATATATGGCTGTAGCTACGAGCTGTCACTGTTATATTTATGCCATATTTATGGCCCTGTAGCCATTATGCATTAACTATTTCTTACTATTAATACTATGTTTATTACTATGGATCTTTCATTCTTGCAATTATACCGCAATGCATTTAGAAATGGTGCACTTTGTTTGCTGCGTAGCTATTGAAAGCAACGCCTCAACAAAGACATGGCAGTATTTAACTTTGGATTGGGAATGCATCTTGTGAATGGCGAGGTGGTAAAGGTGCCTGTTTTGTCCTTCCTACTACAGAGAGGCCAAAACTTTGATCCCATTGATGTGTTGCAGGAGGCTGCGCAGCTGAAACCCAAGCCCAGTTACATGTCAGACTTTGTGAACTATTCTAAGCATCAGTTGCTGACGCCAAGATGAGGAGTGGGGGTTTCTGGAGGCACATATGCGTCTCCATAAGAACTCCCAATAGGAACTGACGGCCACTACGAGCACCATCTGACATGCAGTATCTCAATGTTGGGCAATAAAGCTGTTTATAGGCCCCTTATTGCAGTTCACAGTCCCATATGTGAGATCCATTTATGGATGTCTGCTTTTAATGCTCCAGCGATGTAAAAATGTGTGGTCCAGTTTTTGATCAGTGAGTGAGGGTTAGCGTGAAGGTAGATCGCTAGGAGCTGTAGTGACCTTGGGGCTGCTTGCTGAGGGCAGGACAGAATTCCTGAAGGGACACATGGTCTAGAGTGACAAGGCCATCTGCTGTAGCGCCAGCAGTAGGAGGAAGGTGGAGGGGGTTGGACACGGGGGTGCTGAGAATTCCTTTGGCTTGGGTGTGGAGGGAGTAGATATTCTGGGATATTGCTGCTAGCACTCCGCCGGGAAATGTGTTTCTTTGGCATTTTTCAAACGGAAATCTGAGGGAGAATTTTTTAACATCTTGATGGTGAGAGGGGATCATTGCAGGGTTAAATGGGGAAGGTATTTTTCCAGCTCTCTGCAAAATTACTGGTGATAATGGTCTTGGTGTGTTGCCGTTTTACGTCGGTGGATCCAGTTTCCTCTCCATCACAGCACTGCCGAAGCTGAGAGCGGGGTCTGGTAGGCCTTCTGGCACCGACCTCTCAGAGGATCGTCTTTAGAGGATCTTCTTTGGAGCTGTACTGTGCATGGCAAGGATCTACTTTCTTGGTGCCTCACTAAAATTGCATGGCCTAAACGAATGAATATTTTTATGAGGCGGCTTGCACCAGAGATGGGCCAGGACCAAACCAAGCAGCAGATAGAGAAGGGCCTGAGGTTGTATCAGTCCAATCAGACGGACAAAGCCCTGCACGTCTGGACGAAAGTGCTAGAGAAGACCTCGGATCCTGGAGGGAAGTTTCGGGTGTTGGGGTGCCTGATCACAGCGCACTCGGAAATGGGAAAATATAAAGATATGCTCAAGGTAAGCCTCCCAAAGAACAGTATGCTACATACAATAACTTCATACACTTTAGTTAAACAAACAACATATAACCAGTGTATGTTAATGAGTGACGTTTAATTTGGGGAAAATATGTATATAAGCAATGTGACTTTTTCCTTATATGAAAAGTTTTCCTTCATTAATATTCCTTCTCTACACACAGCCATGTTGTCATTTGGTTTACATTATTCATGTTAAGATTTTTAATACTGTGATCCTATTTTGTGTTATACAACCAGCCATACTGTTGTGTGTGTGTGTGTGTGCGTGTGCCAATATTTTATATGTTATCGTGTCTGCTCTGGTACAGTTCCTGCTGTGGTAGCAATTTAACATTTCTACAATGGCTGTTGAATGAGAAGAGGTCAAAGGTCACCTTCTTGGTTCCATTTACAGTGATCTTGAGAAGCGTGGGTTAATTTGTGGCTTCCACACGGTGCAGAGTAAATAAGTGCCCTGCAACCCGAGTATCAGTATGGAGTGTCTTGTTGACATGATCGTCTTTACCTGCACCCGCTCTCTTTTACCCGGCTGTAATGAGGACTTCATAAAACTGAGGCCTTATATTGTTGAATAAATATATCCTGTTAAGATTGTGAATATTGAATATGAATATTAAGACTAACGTCCATCTTATTATTTACACGTCTTCCATCACCTGACACTCACTTTGCAGTACGCTCTAGATCAAATCGACACGGCCAGAGAAATGGAGGACCCAGACTACCTGACAGAGGGCTACCTGAACTTGGCGCGCAGCAACGAGAAGCTGTGCGACTTCCAGAAAACAGTGTCCTACTGTAAGACCTGCTTAAACATGCAGGGTACCACTGTCAGCCTGCAGCTCAACGGCCAGGTATGTCTTAGCATGGGAAACGCCTTCTTGGGCCTCAGTGTTTTCCAGAAAGCTTTGGAGAGCTACGAGAAGGCGCTGCGCTACGCACACAACAATGATGACAAGATGCTGGAGTGCAGAGTCTGCTGCAGTCTGGGAAACATCTATATCCAGCTTAAGGTACTTTTTATAAAATGATTGACATTTAACTGTGTAGCTGAGAGCTGATTTTGATCATTTAATATGTGCTACACTGCAAATACTACATATATTTATATATATACATGCATATATGTGAGATATTATAGACCAGTAGTGTGAATAAGAACCTTTCCTGATGTGAAAAATCTAAAATACTTTGATTATTACAGACTTCTCAGGTATTTTGTTTGGGTAAACCATTAATCGGATTGCATGTGCGGCTTGATTGCGCAATCAATACCGATGCCAATGTACTTGCAGAGTATGATAACGCTGCAGAGCATCCAAGCAAACATCATCAATGGTTAGCTCATGTGGTACCGGGCAATGAAAAACAAGGGCGGAGTGAGTAGGCTGGCGGGGGCTTATGTAGTACCCCTGACATCAGAGATTTGTAAGCGTAATCCCTCGGCTTCCCGGGGAGGTTTGGTTTCAATGGGATTGTGATGGTGGCGTTGGAAAAATGCACTCATATGTCACACAATTTTATGAAAGAAAACATATAATATGCCTGTTAATAATACTGAAGACCCATATATTAAAAATACAAATTTTCTAAAAGATTCTTTGGTTGAATATGGTCAATGGTTGTGTTGTTACAACCCAAAATGGATGCTTGACTTAGACACTGCCACTTGTGGGCAATAATTAGCCATCAGAGGTCTTACTCATCAATAATCTCTGCCAACAGGACTATGAGAAAGCCTTGTTCTTCCCCTGCAAAGCAGCTGAGCTCGTCAATGACTACGGCAAGGGTTGGAGCCTCAAGTATCGAGCCATGAGCCAGTACCACATGTCAGTCGCCTACAGGAAACTGGAGCGCCTCCCAGACGCCATGGAGTGCTGTGAGGTATTGTTGTGTAACCGTCCAACACAGAGTGAATATCCTCAGAGACGGGATTCATCCCACAAAAACAAACTTGCATAACTTGTGGAGAATGTCACAGTTTTTGTGTCTTCACAAAGATGCTGTCCCCCGATGCCTTCGGCTGTTCTGATGTCTGCGCTGCAGATACAGTAGATGTTGTGCAGCCGACAGGTGCAAGCACCAGTTGTTCTGCTGCAGCAGACCTGGACAAAAATATGCTCACATAGGCGCTGGTTTAAAGTGTTAATGAAGAGGGTGGCTTTAGTCTTCGCTCTGTTCTAATAATGTACTGAGGGTGAAAAATAACTTGATGTCATTGCCTTGGAGTGCAAAAGCATAGTAACAAGACCGCAGGATGCATTTCAGATTTATTACATTTGCCAAACGCACTTAAACAAACAATTTACACATCTCGTCATATTTGCAATACCAGAGTAGGTCCACAGGATTCCTGAAGGTGAAACGTCTCATGTTTCGCATCACGTATTTGAAAATATACAGAAACTGCTAAATTAAGGTAGATTTATGACAATATAACAGGAGTGAAATTGAATTTGTAACTCCCTTCTGCTACATAACAGACAATATACCTTAAAATAAAAGCTATTATAAAAATGATAAACAGACATAAACTATATTCAATGGAGCAGTGCTGAGGATGAATTTGAGTTTAATAACTGCATGCCATTTGTAAAGTAGCTTTTCGTAATCACTAGATTTCAGCAGAGGGTTGGTTTCACAGCTGAGGGGGTCAGACAGACCCCTCTCTCCTCTAAACACCTGTCTTGCACTTCTACAGGAATCAATGAAGATTGCTCTGCAGCACGGTGACCGTCCTCTGCAGGCTCTGTGCTTACTAAACTTTGCAGACATACACCGCTGTAGGCGTGATGTTGATGTAAGTCCCCGCTATTTGTGCGCACTTATTAGGTTTAACACTAAGATTTTATCATTGGTTTATATATTTCTGTGCTTTCTCACTGTATATGTTTCAGAGGATTTTCTTTAACAGTTTACTGCTCTGGCATCTATATTATTTCTCTCCATCCATCTAGAAAGCATTCCCTCGCTACGAGTCTGCACTGGGTATCATGACTGAGATTGGAAACCGTCTTGGACAAGCACATGTCTACCTGGGAGTTGCAAAGTGTTGGCTCCTGCAGAAAGAATATGACAAGGTACCTATAATTATATATAAATCTCACATGCAAAATATGTCTGACATAAATCTCAAATAATGCTAATTATGACACATTCTGTTTATTTTCCAGGCTCTTGATTCTTTGCAGCGAGCACAGGAGTTGGCAGATGGGATGGGAAACAAGGTAACTGATGTTCCTTACAGATCACACAGGTAGCGCAGACAGATTAAACCGTTTTGATAATTGAACAACTCGTCTTTTTTAAAGCAAAAATGATGAAAAATTAGTTGCCGCTCCCCACACACAAGTTGTGTAAATCATACAAGCTGGGGTGACAGAGTCTACATGTCACATTGACAGCCTTTTTCTGATATGTACCTCAAGCTGAGTACACTGAAGGTTCACTGCCTGAGTGAAGGGATTTATCGGAGCCGGGGGCAGCAGGAGGAGCTCAGAGAGCAGGTGGTGAAGTTCCTGCAGTGTGTTGAGGAGCTGGAGCTTTACTGCGGCATGTGTGGAGAGTCCATCGGGGACAGGGACCAAAAACTGCAGGCCTTACCCTGTTCCCACATTTTCCATCTCAAGTGAGTGTTCTAGCACAGCGTACTATTCATTGTTTTTGACACATTCTCGTTGAGTATGATTTGACTTTGCCTCCAAAAATATCCAAGTGATTTAGACTTATTAAAGACGTACTTTTTAATCTGTGTATTTCTTTATTTCAACATGTTTACAGGCTGGCAGATAAAGCAGTTGACACTGGATGTTTTATCCCTTCAGGTGTCTGCAGACAAACGGGACAAAGGGTTGTCCTAAATGTTTCAAGTCCTCTATGAAGCCTGGATTCGTGTGATTGTGAGGCTGTGTTTGTGCATCGGGTCTGCAGACACAGCGTGAAGCCTATCAGGCTGCTGACTAAGCTGAGAGAAGCAGGCAGCCTCAGGATGTGCTGAAGATGTCTGAGGAGTAATAATTCTCTGCTCTGCTTAGAGGATGCTGAACTGAACCCAAAGTGTCGCACAGTGTGGCTCTGAGGACACAATCAAGGCATCCATCTTACTGACAGACATCAGTTTGTGAGTTACAGGTGACTGAGGAGGTATAACAGAGTGTTACATTTCAATATAAGCTGAGGGGGAACGAACCGACATTGTCTCGGATGACTGGCCATTTGTTGCAGAATTATGGACCGTGAAAAGAGTGTAACTTGTATTTGCTATTTTATGCATTAGAATGAAATGATTGTCAGTGATATGTCAGTAATGTGAGTCACAGGGTTTGGTGTTCATATTCTCACATGACCTTTTACACAACATCCACTTGTTCTTTACTCAACAGTTTTCTGAATTTAGTTTTTTACCAGAACACAGAGCCATTTCTGAATTTAACTTATTTCATACATGATATATTTTTTGTTGTATACATGTACATACTATTCTCATGTTAAAGGTGGGGTAAGCGATTCTGGAGGAATCCAATACTGTAACTAACGTTAGCTAAATTCTGGGTTAGCAAACTGTTGTTGCTGCAAAGCTAACACGCAGAGAGGACGAGACGGCACAACAGCTCCAAAGCATACTCACAACTCTCCTGCTACTATAGCTAATATCACAACAGCAGCATGTATCGTGGAACTAGAAAGTCAGCTGAATGTGTTGTGTGGCTCTGTCTGAGCCACTTTGTCTGTTTCCCATTTACAGAGCTGTGTACAAACCATACAGTCTATGGTACAAACACAGGATTTATTTTCAGCGCACACACACACACAAACACACACGTGACAGCTAGCAGACCGCGAGGAGATATTTGACAAAACAACGTGTATTGGATTAAAAATGCAGACCCCACCTTTAATTTGTTTTGAAAGTTCGATTTATTTGAGGTGTTTTGTAAAACCTACAATGAACTAAAAATCTCTTAACCATTCAAAAACTAGTATGTCTTTACAAAACAGGTACATGCAGCTTTTATTTTCCTTATTCACAGAGATTAAGGAGCAGGATCAACACACGTTGTGTTCATATGAATTCCTTTTCTGTCCGCTTCTGGGAATGTTTTACTCTCAAGTCTGACATCAACGTAATATTGTTGCAATTTAAGGTCAAATACTGTTAAGAAGGAAACTATTGGGAAAGGATTTTCTTTGACCAATCACACACACTTTAAACAAATCATTATGTAGAGGAGATACACGCAGTATGATTTAATGTAGTGCCTTCATATTTGAAGTCATATGCAAATATTATTTCTTTGGTAAAATCACAGTAGTCAGAATGAGATTATATACTTGCATAGGCGTTTGGGGAGAACGCCAAAAAACACATCAGTTATTGTTGCATGTTTTATTTACAATGCCAAGCAACAAAGCTGGATTACATCAAATGATGTATCCATGTAACTGTATTTACTTATTTCAGAATTTTTTGTTATAGTATTTCTTAATATTCAGTGGCTTTTATCATTAATATTCCTTATATATTTGTTCAGTTAACTTTAGACATTGTGGTTTTGGGGGGGGGGGCATATATCAGTCAAACTCTTGGTTTTTCCATATACAGTAGGTTTTCTTCAAATACTGTAAATTTATTTTTCGGGAGACTTAAGTTTACAAAGGCTGTGAGACAAAGCAGGATGAATGCTTTGTACTGCGAGGGCAAAATCATTAAAATAAATACTGTTAACCCCTTTTGAAACTTCATAATAAAAGCAAAGTAATAAACTTGTTTCATCAAACTTGAGGAACACACACACACACACACACACACACACACACACACACACACAGAGTACTGTACTGTTTTAAAAAATGAAGTATTTAGTTTTCTCTCTCTTCATTTAACATGCGAGTAAGTTGTCAGCATGAGAAGAGGGACACATTTACTTCTACTGCACAAGCACTTAACGGTTCTCATTTTTGAGAACGCATCAATACTTGACCTCACCTGGTTATTGTTTGAGGTCACTGCTTCCAAAATAATGTTGAGTCTGTTTACCTATATTACAGTCATGGTACAACTCTTGCAAAGCACAGATATAACACTTTTATTCACAGTACAGCCACTCATCTTTAACGGTTTAAACTACCTCTGTTTTTGCCTCTAAGCGTTGCCCTCCTCTGAGGATTAATGCAATAATAACAAATAAATACATGTAGAATTGTTATGTTTTTCTAGACATCGTGTTGACATAACCATGATTTCAATGATTTAGAGTCTGACCAAAGTGCATTGTTAATATATTTATGCATTGAGTCAAACCCTGTTAATGTATCGAATATGGAAACATTTCATTATGGAAAATAAAGAGCACTGAAAGTGAATTTAAGTGTTACCTTTTTGTGATCCTAGTGCTGCTATTGACTATTTTGTATTGTTTATTGTATACATTATGTGTAAATGTCAGTCTGCACCGATGACAATAACAGAAACAGTTTCAACATACAATATGTGGAATGCTTGAAGTCTATTTAACTAGCTGTACTAGTTTGCCAGCATTTACAGAGCATTCAGGGTTGGACCTACCGGCTGCACCTGAAGAGCAGGAAGGAAGTTTCACTGCACTTTACAGGAACGCTTCAACCACAATGGAAGCAGCGAGTTCACTCTATGAAAAAGACTTACACTGTCCTCAGTGCTCTGGGATTTATTGCCTTCCTGTTCTCCTAAAATGTGGCCACAATATTTGCAGAGTTTGTTTACAGAAATTCTGGGAATGGAAAGGATGCCGCGAATGTCCTGTGTGTGGCACTGTGTGTGTCCCTGGGAGACCGCCTATCAATTTGGCACTGAAGATAGCTGCAGACAATTTTCAAACCCAAAGGACCAGTGGGGATCAAGATCTTTGTTCCCTTCACAACGAGAAGCTGACTATTTTTTGTCAGAATGACGAAGAGCCCATCTGTCTCGTCTGCCAAACATCAAAACAGCATAAAGTTCACGAGTGCTGCCCAGTAGAGGAGGCGGCCCAACAGAAAAAGGTAAAAATAGAAACTGGGGAAATAACAGGGGGATTTACTGTACATTCATTCCAACACATGAGACACAGAATTCGATCAGTCACACGTGAGCGCAAAGCTTTGTTGTTCTTTAAGTTAAGGAGATGTAATAGTGCTGCAATTGACAATTAGTTGCATTGGTTAATATGCCTATTTTCTCAGGTAATCAATTTATCATTTAGACTGTAAAATGTTAAATGATAGTTATAAACACACAAATTCCATGGTGATATCTTTAAATTTAAATCTAAAGAAATTTGGTTTACAATGAAACACACACACACACACACAAATAAGATTAGTTTTGCATTTATTCATTTAGCTGGCACTTTTATCCAAAGCAACTTACAACTGCTATATACACTCACCTAAAGGATTATTAGGAACACCATACTAATACTGTGTTTGACCCCCTTTCGCCTTCAGAACTGCCTTCATTCTACGTGGCATTGATTCAACAAGGTGCTGAAAGCATTCTTTAGAAATGTTGGCCCATATTGATAGGATAGCATCTTGCAGTTGATGGAGATTTGTGGGATGCACATCCAGGGCACGAAGCTCCCGTTCCACCATATCCCAAAGATGCTCTATTGGGTTGAGATCTGGTGACTGTGGGGGCCATTTTAGTACAGTGAACTCATTGTCATGTTCAAGAAACCAATTTGAAATGATTCGAGCTTTGTGACATGGTACATTATCCTGCTGGAAGTAGCCATCAGAGGATGGGTACATGGTGACCATAAAGGGATGGACATGGTCAGAAACAATGCTCAGGTAGGCCGTGGCATTTAAACGATGCCCAATTGGCACTAAGGGGCCTAAAGAAAACATCCCCCACACCATTACACCACCACCACCAGTCTGCACAGTGGTAACAAGGCATGATGGATCCATGTTCTCATTCTGTTTACGCCAAATTCTGACTCTACCATCTGAATGTCTCAACAGAAATCGAGACTCATCAGACCA
>NC_060171.1:15229738-15254964 GCF_021292245.1 Micropterus dolomieu | reverse complement strand
GGGATGCACATCCAGGGCACGAAGCTCCCGTTCCACCACATCCCAAAGATGCTCTATTGGGTTGAGATCTGGTGACTGTGGGGGCCATTTTAGTACAGAGAACTCATTGTCATGTTCAAGAAACCAATTTGAAATGATTCGAGCTTTGTGACA
The DNA here is from genome assembly GCF_021292245.1 of Micropterus dolomieu. NCBI lineage: Eukaryota > Metazoa > Chordata > Actinopteri > Centrarchiformes > Centrarchidae > Micropterus > Micropterus dolomieu. Next base: position 15,254,811 of record NC_060171.1, on the reverse strand, counting down.
TGGTACATTATCCTGCTGGAAGTAGCCATCAGAGGATGGGTACATGGTGACCATAAAGGGATGGACATGGTCAGAAACAATGCTCAGGTAGGCCGTGGCATTTAAACAATGCCCAATTGGCACTAAGGGGCCTAAAGAAAACATCCCCCACACCATTACACCACCACCACCAGTCTGCACAGTGGTAACAAGGCATGATGGATCCATGTTCTCATTCTGTTTACGCCAAATTCTGACTCTACCATCTGAATGTCTCAACAGAAATCGAGACTCATCAGACCAGGCAACATTTTTCCAGTCTTCAACTGTCCAATTTTGGTGAGCTCTTGCAAATTGTAGCCTCTTTTTCCTATTTGTAGTGGAGATGAGTGGTACCCGGTGGGGTCTTCTGCTGTTGTAGCCCATCCGCCTCAAGGTTGTGCGTGTTGTGGCTTCACAAATGCTTTGCTGCATACCTCGGTTGTAACGAGTGGTTATTTCAGTCAAAGTTGCTCTTCTATCAGCTTGAATCAGTCGGCCCATTCTCCTCTGACCTCTAGCATCAACAAGGCATTTTCGCCCACATGACTGCCGCATACTGGATGTTTTTCCCTTTTCACACCATTCTTTGTAAACCCTAGAAATGGTTGTGCGTGAAAATCCCAGTAACTGAACAGATTGTGAAATACTCAGACCGGCCCGTCTGGCACCAACAACCATTCCACGCTCAAAATTGCTTAAATCACCTTTCTTTCCCATTCTGACATTCAGTTTGGAGTTCAGGAGATTATCTTGACCAGGACCACACCCCTAAATGCATTGAAGCAACTGCCATGTGATTGGTTGATTAGATAATTGCATTAATGAGAAATTGAACAGGTGTTCCTAATAATCCTTTAGGTGAGTGTATGTCAAAGGTTGTACGCCTCTGGAGCAACTAGGGGTTAAGTGTCCTGCTCAGGGACACATTGGTGGACGTGTCACTGTGGGGAATTGAACCCCAGTTAATCGGTTCACTGCTTCAACTCCAGTTTAACTCATGATTCTTCTTTGAATGTTTCAGACAGAAATTTCAGCCGTGCTGGAGTCCTTGAAAAAAAAGTTCAGAACACTGAACAAAACAAAGAAGCACTGAGAGGAAACAAAAAACTATATCCAGGTAAAAGCTACATTCATGGTGTGACTCATTAAATTCACTTCCAGCCAGAGAGAAAAATCCCTCAGCATCAAACATTCCTTACTTCCTTAATGCCATGAATAACCACCTCCTTCAACATTACAGACCCAAGCTCATGAAAATGAGAAAGAGATTAAAGAGGAGTTTGAGAAGCTACACCGGTTTCTATGGGAGGAGGAAAACGCAAGACTGATGGTGCTCAAACAGGAAGAGGTCATTAAGACCCAGGTGATGTGTGAGAAGCTGCAAAACATCGAGGACCAGATCAAAATGCTCTCGTCCACCATCAGTGATACTGAGAAAGCCCTCAGGGCAAACGATTTACAATTTCTACAGGTAGATTTACAGCCATTAGTTAGACAACACCTGTATCAACTCCAAACAACACATTTATTTAAATGGACATTTAAATCCCAGTCTACTCCAAAATATACACCAATAGGCTGGTGGGACAGGGGTGGTTAACTATTAATTGTTTAGAGTCAGTGTGCAGGTGTTACTCTTTTCAACAGTGCCGATTTCCAATAAGCTTGCACCTACATGCAATGTATATATAACCACACATCTGACCTTGTGTTAACGAGATGCATTTCTTCACTTTCTTGCTGTAACTTAAGGACTACAAGCAGACAAAGAAAATGTAAGCATGACTCACTTTCTGCTAAAATTAGCACTAACTGCCTCCATAAAACAATGTTGTAATTATTTCCACGTTTCAGGGTCAAATGCAACGTCCGACAGCCAGAGTTAATCCGAGATATCCTGATTAACTCTGCAAAGCATCTGAGAATGCTGAAGTTTGGAATTTGGAGGAAGATGGCGAACATCGTCACATATGGTGGGTGAACAGACAATGTAAAACAAAGCTGAAGTTTACTATGAAGTACGCTCAACGTACTGTACTTTGTTTACACTTGTAGTTCCCATCACTTTCGATCCAAACACGGCCCAGTCCAACTTAAACTTCTCAGAAGAGTTGACCTGCGTACAATACAGCAATAAGCAGCTCCTACCTGACAACCCTGAACGCTGCACCAACTGTCTGTGTGTGCTGGGAGCGACCGGCTTTACATCTGGAAAGCACAGCTGGACCGTAGATGTGGGCCAAGGCAAAAACTGGTACATCGGAGTGGCCCAGGAGTCCATCAAAAGGAAGACGGTCGTCTTCCTCAAACCGACTGAGGGTTTCTGGGTGATCGGCCTGTGCAATGGAGACTCGTTCTGGGCTAAGACCACACCTCCCACCAAGCTCACGTTGAAGCAGAAGCCTGACAGGATTACCGTAGAGCTCGATTATGACAAAGGAAAGGTGGTCTTCATCAACACTGCTGATATGACAACAATATACACATTCAAAGACAGATTTACAGAGAGGATTTTCCCATACTTCTCCCCTGGATTGAACAAAGATGGGGAAAACTCCAGCCCGCTGACAATCAGTCCTCAGACTATAACAGTGGATGTAGAGTAAACTCACCAACAGTAAACACAAGACTCAGAGTGAGTGTGTGTTAAAGCTACCATAACTGACAAAAATAAGTGAATTGTTAAATATAGTAGTTAAAATAATGAATCCATGCAGCACTCATGAAATTCAGTAGCAAATTGTATGATAGTGTACAGTGTATCCAATGAACATTAAGAAAGGCAACATATAGTATATTCAGTTAAAGTAGACTGTTAGCATTGTGAAACATCTGAATTGTTTATTCGTGTTCAGAACTGAAATGTATGGAGTTGTTCTGGTATCATTAATTGTCCTCTTTGTTTTTTGGTTTCCTCTGTGATGCCATATCTTTCAGTTTAGAGTCCAGTTTCCTCTGCAGATAGGCTTTCTTATTAGGGTCCATGGATTTGTCTTTCTTCCCACTCCCGGCATAAAGAACGCCTTCTTTGCTTATTCTCATCCGAGCATGAGACTTGGCTTTGTCTCCACAGCCATGAACCTAAAAAGAGTTAAAAGCATGCATTTTCAAGTAATCAAATCAGGTATGTCAAGGTCACATAGTCTAAACATCAACCAAAACAAGTACTATTTGCAAGCGGTATCCTCCTGTCTTACCTCTGGTATATGATGACTGAGACAATACTGTCTGTTGCAGAACGGGCAAAGCTGTCCAAGTGTTAGCACTGAAGCTTTACACTTCACAAAACTGCACACACTCTCAGCTTTCCTGACAGCGTTGATAAGTGTGTCAAAGTCATCATCTGGAGCGGCGGCAGCAGCGATGTCGCAGGCGCCTGCCTTCGTTCGGTTCTTTCCTAGGAGACAAACGGCACATTTGAATTACTGCAAACACATCAGAGCACACAAGTTTTTAAAAAACAAAAAAACACTCGGATGTTTTTACTACAAACCTTTAACTGACTTGGGCTTCTTCGATGACTGGGCCGGAGCTGGTGGGATGTTCTGTTGCTTTTTTTGTTGAGCATTTTCTTCCCTTTTCTGCTGCTCCCTCTTCATTCGCTCCAAATGTAAACTTTTCAGGTCTAATGGTGGTTGACACAGTGTCTGTCTTTGGGGATTGGGAACAGTTTCCTCTTCTTCTTCTTCCTCCTCCTCCTCTTCCTTCTCCTTTTCTGTTGGCTGTTCAGCTGGTGTTGACACCAGGGGCCTGGAGACAGTGATACACCTGTCTTTACCCTCGCCTTTACTCTCATGAACGAGGCCCAGCTCCTCAGCGACCTGGTGGACCAGCAGGCGGTCATGAGAGTTAAACGATGATGGAAACTCTAGTTCACTCCGATTTAAGTCTTTTAGAAAGCTCTCCACCTGCTCTCTGATCTCAGCGTATCTGTTCTTCTTCTGCTCTTCTTCTGTCAGTGCTGTTATGCTGGACTTTGCATACTTAGTATTAGCAGTATTTTCATTACTGCTGCTACCAGTGGACTTCCTCTGTTCTTGCTTCGCCTTGCTGGGAGGCTGATCTTTCACCTTCTGTTTGTTGGCTGTGGAGCTGCTGGCAGACGTATTAGCCTTGGTGTCTTTGTGGTCGCGGGTGTAGTTCTGTGGCACGATGTCTTGGATGTATTCAAATGCTGTTCTCACCTCGCCAAACTCAGTTATATGATCGATCAGGGACTTCAGGAAAGCATGATTCTGGACAGTTTGAGTGTCGCACACTACAGTGATGTGACGTCTCGCTCGTGTAACAGCCACATTAATCCTTCGGTCCTCTGCCAGAAATCCAACTTCCCCTAAAATAAAATAAATATATTTATGCAAATGAATGTTACAAACATTCATGGTGTGGCAGATGAGGGCCCAACTACCCACCAAAAAAAACATTACCTTTTCTGTTGGACCGGACTAATGACAACACCACAGCCTCTTTCTCTCTGCCCTGAAACCCATCCACTGACTTTATCTCCAGCTCTGGGTGCCTCGCAGACAGTTTCTGGCGCAGTAGATCGACCTTCACAGGGATAAAAACATTTAAAAACACATCACTTGTTTCTAAATTTCTAGTTTAATGTTACATTTTCTATTTTGGGGAATTTTATTTTTTATTACTGTGAAAGTGTAGATCTTTTATTTATGGAATATGGAAAATAAAGTTTTGCTTTTTGCTGACACAGTACAGAGTAGCAGCTGGGTGTAGTTACTCCAATCAGTGACTTACTTGTAGATTGTACGGAGCAATAACAGCTATGTCTTTAGCTTTAACCCCAGCTTCAGTCAAGGCCTTTATGTGCAATTCAACAATGTCTACTTCACCTGAAAATAAAGTAAACATACTGTTAGTTACCACAACAACCTAAGTTTAATAAATGATGTTTTTTATAATAAAAATTATTAACCTTGATTGCCTTTGGACTGCTCATCTGTGACGTCCATCTCACTCAGACCACAGCCCGCAGTATCGATAAGAAGCAACGGTGCGCTGGTCTCTTCGACACAGGCGACTCCTGGAAGATCTCTTTTACATCAAGGACATCATTTTTAACAGTTACTTCAGTTATCATTCGCTGAAACACAGAAGTGAGAAACTTCCCATTACCAAGCTCACACTCACTTTAACACATGTCTCTCTACAGAGCTGTGAGCTGTTAGTCTTCCCTGGTACATCTCTTTGGAGGCCCACTCCATGATGGCACTGTTCATTCGGTACTGAACTGTTAGCATACGGACCACTGAGTCCCCATACATCTGGATTAGTCTCTCCATAAGACTGAGAGACAAGCCTTTAGATGCAGCCCTGTGGAGCACAAAAAGACTATATGCAACATGAGACTATAAAACGCCCTGAAAACATATTCAGCTCAGTCAGCTTTTTGCTAAGACCCATGGGGTCCTAACAAGAACACACATTTTCTGCCAAAGTTAGAACAGTTTTCTTTATTTTATCAGTCATTTCTGTATTTGGGTTTCTGTCTGTGCTCTTTGTACTGGTTTGACATGGGCAGGGCTCAATAGCAAAAACGGTGAGATCTTGTATTGCTGTGCACCAATCAGGATATCATCAAAATGTGATTCCAGTTTTTGCTAAAATCTGATCAAACCACACCGACACAGAGTTACTGAGTGTTAAAATAACAGCTCAGGATGTCCTCTTTTGAACTTTAAATCTTATGGTTTCTAACTTGCACACAAATATTTAATGTAAAAACTTCAGACATGTTTTCAGGGGCTTTGAGGAAAATGTTTCAGTTATAGAGAAAAAAAAAATTAAATCTTCAATATTATTTATCTTTGAATGTATAAAAAGAGGAAAACCTGTTTTTTACGTTTGTGATTTGATAGTAGGTGGTAGCTGTTTGTAGTCTCCTGCCAGAATGCACTTGCGCGCTCTGAGCAGGGCGATCCAGCAGCTGCTCTCCAGGGCCTGAGCGCACTCGTCTATCACCACCCAATCAAAATGCGCCTCAGGCAGGAACTTCAGAGGGCTGCCATCACAAGCACCTGCGGACGCAGACAAGTGCTCTGTGATTGCCTTTCATCATCACTGCAACGACTGAACTACATTTTCTTCACTCGAGGCCATTACTGACCTGTGTTGGTTGATAACACAACATCAGCACTTTTTAGGATCTGGGTGATGGCGGTTGCTTCCCTGGTTTTCAGTTCTTTTCTTAGCTCCCCTATTTCCCTTTTGAAGTTCACTCGCTCTCCTTTTTCACGCTTCTTCATTCCCATCTTCACAAAAAATATTACATTATAAATCTATTAAGACCAGTGCAAACACTAGTAGGAGCATACACTAAAATACCTACAAATGCTTTATCGATGTCTTTACGGATGTCTGCGATGATGTTTGCGTTGTCACTCTGAGCGAGGATGGCGTCAAGTGAATGTTTCTGTATGGACTCCAACAGTCTGGCAGGGTGACCCAGCCTCAGGACCTTCGCCTTGCACCAGGCTAACCTCTCCACTAAATTATCCACAGCCACATTAGAGGGGGCACAACACAGGACCTGCACAAACACAAAATCTGTCTAGACTGAGATGCTGCAACTACAGCAACAAATGACATAATGAGATAAATGTGGGGGGATAAATCTGAATCACAAATACTTTATTGATTTCAGAGGGGATATTTGTTTTGTCACAGTTGCTGGCATTACTAACCAAGGCATTAAAGAAATACCAATAATAATATATATAGAAAATATAGAGATGTAAATATAAAAATAGCAATGTGCAAATAGTATATAATAGTATACTACTGTAGGTGACAGAAGTGTAATGAACAAAAAGTAGTAAGAACATTGAGTACTGATAACGTTGAGAGCTGGAATGGATTTAAATACTTAATAAATTAATAAACACCAAATGAAATATTCACATACACACTAATAAAAATCAACTTCCTGCACCTTTTGGCCTTGTTTGACTGCTTGCAGGATTATCTCCAACACTGTAGTAGTTTTCCCAGTGCCTGGTGGTCCATGAATCACAGCCAGTTCTCTCTGAGACAAAGCAAAGGACACAGCTTCTCTCTGGGAATCATCCAGGTTTGAGTTAAAGAACTCCACTTCATCTGATGAAACATAATAGAATACCCAGTGTTAGTCTGTGTATTTATGAATCATGCTGATTTGCAAACTTTTGAAATCAGTGGGAAAAATATGTTAATAAGCTATACCGCCAAGCACAATTTCATAGAGGGCCCATTGTTTCATATGATTCACTTTGTAAACGTGACTTACTTGGCTGTGATTGAGACGAAGGTTTTGATTCTCCAAAAAGAACATTTATAAGATTAGCAGCTGGTCCATTTCTGTATCCATTTAATTCATTCAAGGCCCTGTAAGCACAAAACACAGTGAAAATAAGTTGTTTCAAGGGTTTACAACTCACTTGTATCCATCTTACATGATCTGTACAGACAAGAGCGAGTATTACATTTGTCACTCACTTTTTCATTCGTTTGTAAGTGACGTCATTTGCCAACTTTAAGAGGTTGTAAAGAGCATCTGTATCAAAGCTGAGACCACCCTTAGAATCGTCAAAGGCCACGCTTACAGAAGCTTGGCTGACCCTCGTCACTATTCCTGTGCCGATCTGTGAGGCTGCAGTGCATCCGCCGGTGTCGTACAAGCCAACTATGTCCCCTGTAACAAAAGACATAAACATCACATAAAGCAAAATATGAAACCGAAGTCACGAACAAAAAAAAACCTACAGATGAGATGTTTTGTTCTTCCATCTCACCAGGTCCAAAGCTGTTGCTTGGCAGAGATAAGAAACCAAGATGCTTTCTTGGCTCAAGGACGACTACTGTGCGACCATAGAGACCTGTGGACTGACTTCCTATCTGCAATTTCAGCAGGCAAACTCCTTTATTTTGAAGATCCTTGAGAGAGATGTTTTCCTGCCATATCCTGAAGGCACAAACAAAGACATTTTATAGGGACAGCTATAAATAATAAGATTGTTTTTTCATTAAGTCCAAAGGCTTGTCTTAGTTGTTAACCATACCATGATCTCTCTATAGAAAAGGGGGAAAATTCACCACTTTTTCATAAAAAGGTTGGTTTCCCTGTTTTAAATACAACTACCCAGCCTATAAAAAACATTGTATATCTTTTGTGGCCTTGGAGGAGTCAGAAGTCTAATTTCTACTTTTCGAATGGCTGCACCCAGATCATTTTTACCTGTCTGTTGAAGTCATGTGGACAATCCACATGCAGCCTTAAATGTATGACTGCACCACCAAACATTTATGAACATTTCTGTAAATGTAGACACCCAATTTAGTATAAACAAGATGTGCATGTCCACTGTCAGTTTGTTTGTTTGTTTTTTACTATATCCAACTCAAAACAAAAAGCCTGTTGGCGTTTAAAAGACGTGGGCATTTCCCTGGCAGGGAGACGCTATCAAGTGGCATTTAGGGAAGTGTAGTATCCTGTGTTTTTGGATCTTGACCCATACGCGGTGCTAAAACTCACATTAACATTTTTGACCACTCTTTTTTATTCTGTTTTCTTCCAAGTGTCGAAACTTCATTAAGTGCAGAGCAAACCTGCTGGTGTCTGTATAGTAAAGTATCACAGCCTGTATGTTATTTTACATACCGGGTCTCCTCTATTTCAGCCTCCCTCTCCTCCTGCAGAAGCTCGAGCGTCTTTGACACAAATTGTTCAATCGCCATCACTCACTATAAAAGACCCAAAAGATAAGTGTTACAGCACAGATACAAAAAGTCAGTTCACTTAAGCTATAAACAACAGACAAACAAGAAGAGGTCCTACTTACTTACTAATGTTACGGTTTAATGTTATACACACCAGGTCACATTTAACTGATAAAACGTGATGTTAAAGATCGTTAAGTTCGTTTAAGATTTAACATTCAGATTTAAGCATTTACATTTTATGCTACTTTATACTTCCTCACCTTAAATAGCAAACATTGTACTTTTTACATAAAATCCTGCATAACGTTACACAGTAACAATAATCCATTAATACAAAATTACACTGGGATTATTCAGATTCATGATGAGTTATATATCTTTTGACAATTTCATACTTGTACTACTTTGAATAGAGGGCTTTTAATAGTGGAATCTTTTACATTATTGTCTCAATCCTCCACTGCATCTCACAGGCCATAACATTCATCTAATAAAATACGGTACATGTTGTTATATAAAGACCCAGGTTTTGCCTTTAGTGCATTATTATTCTATTTCATTGCAGTTAACGTTAAGGGCAATACGTGATACCAGAAACAGTTTAGCATTTTATGTATGTTAAAGCTTTATGTTGACAAGTGTCCTCATTTCCAGAAATGCTAACATGTTAGCTTGCTAAACACGCTGCACTCAAACTTTAAGCTACAATTAGCAAGTGACAATGACACTCACCCGTTAATGTTAGCTATCTGAAAAGACACCTGAAGAGCAGCAGAAAGAAAAGGAAATGTTAATCATGCGGGACAACTTGGAAGAATTGTGGTAATATCTCCTACTACAGTGGGTTTGTTTGACTGACGTCGTCTTCTTCTATTGTGTTTGCTTGTTGGCATGCTAGCTACACTGCCACCTATCTGTTCAGATGACACATTTTATTTTGAAAAACATACAACGCGGAAGTTATCCATCTCCATCCAGACACACGTTGAGCTAAGTTGTCAATCAAACTGGTACCAACCGCTCGGCAGTCAAATCGAAGATTTGTTGATATAAATCCAGGTTGTATGTTTTAGCAGTATGAACGGGGCCGTTTTGGCTCGTTGCTCTGTGTGACTTCAAACCAAAGGAGGATATGCTGTTTTTTAATCTTACCAGGTCTCAGTCAGCAAGGAAGCATTTGCACTGCAAAGCTGCAGACCAGAGCTAACCCATTTTTATTTAACTGCTTCGCGACTCCTTTTTCACTTTCTTTTGAGAATGAAAGCGACATTCTTCCTGTTGCACGCCATCTCATACTGCTGGCTGGGCAGTGCCACTCTTTCAAAAACTGATGCAAAGAAGTCGCACAAAGCTGAGTCTGAGGTGAGTAACTTTAAGCATTTACCTTGAAATTGGTGTGAGCTGTGTGTGCTGTCAGCTCGTGCAAGTCCTCCTCTGTTGGCCTGGCATGTCACAGGACTTAGGGACTTAACTGAATTTAGCAGAATAAGGAAGAGGCCCTTATCCCCCACCTGTCATTTGTCCATTCATGCCGACGATGATGATATGCCACTGAAATGTGCTTTTATCTTTTAATCTAACTTCTTCAGACATCCGCTTCTGAGTTGTCTGTGTTGGAGAGAGGCCTTGTTGTCTCAGACCCGCAATGGAAAGACATAGTGAAGGAGGAGAAGCGACACTGTGCTCACATCAAGAGAACATTTCAAGGACAAGTGCTTGGATATGTCACACCTGTAAGTCTTAAATCCAGTCACCAACATGTTTGTGCTCCCTTGCTCCTGTTTAACAACACTTTTACCACAGAATTAAAGGATAGATGCAGAATGCAATACTCACATGAAGGAGTTTTTCATCGTAGTTATTCTTCCTCCTCAAACTGGCTGCCAAGACATCTTTTAAAGATAGGGTTGAGCCAAATAAGTGGTTATCCTCCAAAGTTAGGCTTTTTGCAAAATCCCATCCTTGTTTTTTCGTTGGATTGTGTTTCTTTGCACACCAACAGGTCATACTTAAAAGACCAACGATTGTAGAGTTGAAGCTATTATTTGATAAATGGACTGACTGAATGAATCAGCAACTGTTTTGGTAATCATCATCATTTCACTACTTTTTCAAGCAGAAAATTATTCCAGGTTCTCCACAGAAAAGATCTTTTCTTCATTATGTAGGAAATTTCAGATCGGTAGGTTATAGACTGGTTGGACAAAACAAGCAATTTGAACACATCATTTTTTATTTGGCGTGGAGACATTGTGATGAGAATTTTTTACTATTATCTGAAGGTTAATAGACCAAACGACTAATCGATTAAGAAAATGATCGGCAGATTAATAAACAACTAAATTACTACTTCTTGCACTTTAGAAATTACTCAATGTTGTGTGAGTAGGATATCAATTTACAGCTTGTATTCGACAGACTTCCTTTAGTGTAGGTTGTTTTGACTTGATGTCTTATTTTTGCCATCATTCAGTGGAATGCCCACGGCTATGACGTTGCCAAGATGTTCGGCTCCAAACTAACTTCATTGTCTCCAGTGTGGCTTCAGCTCCGCCGACGGGGACCTGAAACCTTTGATGTTACGGGACTTCATGATCATGACCCAGGTAGTGGACCCACACCACTGACAGTGGAAAGTGTCTTCTGGTCTTAAGCAATTATGCAAGTGTCGTCACAAATGACTGTAAATGTACATAAAGGGGTATTTTCATCTTTATAGGCTGGGTCAAAGCTGTACGCAAGTCTAATAAAAAAGTCAGAATGGGTGAGTCGATGTTTTCCCCCTGCCCACAAGTAAGACTCATGCGCCTCTATTGTTTGGTAATTTATTTGAGTTGCTTCGTTTTCTTTACCTTCAGTGCCTCGGCTGTTATTCGATGGCTGGTCTTACCAGGACTACATGACCGTGCTGGGGAGTGAAGATGAAATTGAAGAGCTGGGAAGTGAGCTTGTGGATGTTGCAAAGGTAAGTGATCGTTGCATTTAGCTTTTACTCCCTTGCAACAGTGTTGTTTGTTCCTGTGCCTGTCTAATGAAGCTGTGGCCTTGCAGACTGAAGGTTTCGATGGTTTCACCTTGGAGCTGTGGAGCCAGCTTGGAGGTAACAAAAGAAAGTGAGTTATTCTGTTGACACATTTGTATCATGACTCTGACCATCATTTATTTGTCGGGGATGATTCAAGAGGGCGACACAAATAATCTAACATGTTAAATGTTCTCCGTGCAGGGAGCTGGTCCATTTGGTCAAACACATATGTGAGATTTTGAAGGCTAAAAGATTAGACTGCATTCTAGTCATTCCACCTCCTGTGACAAGGTAAATTACTGTCAGCAACTGATAGATATATACTTTTATTTATCCAGAGGGAAAATCAAGTTCAAAACAAGTTCAGAAATTCAAACAAACACTGAAACTGGAGCTGACTTTCCTTTTGCTTTTCCATTATTATCAGTGCAGGGCAGCCAGGTATGTTTAGCAGGGAGGAGTTTGAACAATTGGCCCCTGTAGTCGACGGATTCAGCCTCATGACATATGACTACTCCAGTGGTACCAGGTGAGTGTTCCAGACCAGTGATGTCCTCTTTGTGAAAGAAATGGAGATGTTTTCAGTAGTGAAATTAGAGTATCTAACAATTACAAAAGGACTTGCAGCATTAATGCAGAAAATCTTCTGAGTTATGTGCCGTTTTTTTGTTGTTGCGGTTTTTAATAGACCGGGCCCGAGCTCTCCCCTGCCCTGGGTGAGAGACTGTGTTCTCCAGCTGGCTCCCAACACACAATGGAGGCAAAAGATCCTGCTTGGACTCAATTTGTATGGCCTTGATTTTGCAAGCCAGGGAGCAGAGCCAATCCTGGGAGGAAGGTAAGATAATACTGTGACTGCTGCTAAACGTGTCCACTGATTTAGCATGCTGCTAAACATAATAGATATATATAGATAGATATCTATATCTATATCTATATCGATATCTCTATATATCGATATCGAGATAGATATCGATATATAGATATATATAGATATATAGATAGAGATCGAGATCGATATCTCTATAGAGAGAGAGGTCGAGAGAGAGAGAGAGAGATAATATAACTCATGAATCTGAATAATACAAGATTCACAATGGATGTTTTTTTTTAATGACCAAAATATTTGCAGAACCAGACATATATTCCTTGTCAAAACATGGCATCTAAATAACCCACAATGCAACTGGACTTGGTGACAGTTAGGTTGGAGATTCAAGTGTGTTTTGCTATTAGCAGCTCATGTTGCCTTGTTAGCTTCAGCAATTCAGCGATGAGGAGCAGAATAGGGGGCTGGTAAGCTCACTTCTTTCTAACTGCACACCCCCAGATTTTTTCATATTCAAACATGTAGTCTTTAGCCCCAACCAGTGTCACTCAAGTGAGTTACTTGAGGCAATTAATTAGATTACATAAAGCACAAAGGGCATTAGACAACTTTTTTCCCATATGCAGTAAAACTCCCTAATACCTGTAAACAGACTTTAATGTGTAAAAATCAGTCAGAGATCCCCTTTAAAGCCCCTGAGAATGATTAAACTCTTTCTCTACAGCATAAAATATTTATGACCAAATAAACAGTCAGAAGTTTGGGACACAAATACTGAAATCTCCCATGTGAAAAAAATCAACACTTATCATTGTGGCAGGAAGTTTTGTGTTTTACACTAGCAAGAAGCAGAGAGAAGTCCTAGTGAAAGGCTGATTGAGAAAGGTTGTCTTGATTTCCTGCAGGTACATCGAGATTTTGCGAGAACACAGGCCAAAACATCTCTGGGATGAATATTCTGGAGAGCATTATTTCAGTTACAAGAGGTACTGATTTAACAACACTTGAAGTGAACAAATTATTTATTAGTTCATAAATCTTAAACTTTCCACAGCATCTTTTAACATCTGTGACATTCACTCATGTCAGGAACAATGCAGTTAAGCATGTGGTGTACTATCCAACACTGAAGGTAAGTCTATTTTTTTTTTTTTTTTTTTCAAATTGTGTTTTTAAGTAAAGACAAGGAGCAATGTAGATCATTTTAAGAACAACTGCCTTTCATTTAATTAACTGTTTTGATGTTCTTACTTTCATGAGGAGATTAACATTATAAACATTACTTTACAGTCAATCTACCTGAGGATCTCTTTAGCCACTGAACTGGGAACAGGAATTTCCTTATGGGAACTGGGACAAGGACTGGACTATTTCTATGATCTCCTATGAGAGTTGATAGTGAAAACTGTGGACTTTGGATCATCAGCACATGGATTTGTTTTTTTTCCCTGAACATGGTGCACCAAAAAATATGCAGGTATTATTTTTGTTTTTCGTTTCTGAGTGAGTGACATGAACTCTGAAATGAGCCGTTGACAGGATTTAGTTAATACTCAACTTGTTTGAGTGTCATGAAAGCGTTTAGAAATCTTGTCTGGATGAACACGTGAGATTTGTTGATTCAAACAATGGCAGCAGACACTTCAGTATGTTGTGAGTTTAGTAACATCTCCATTCAACAACAGAGGGTGCATGCTCATCAATATGTTTGGAGTTTAAATGAAGGCTTATATTCTTGTGCTGAGGCCTTCAGTGTTTACGTGCCACAAACATCTGCATCATCTCTTCGGTCCAACTCCAGAAATCTTCTGCTTTTTTTTGCTCTCAGTTGCCCATAAACATTTTGATGCTTCTCTGGCTTTGATCATCAAAAGTACATATGCTCAAAATCAAGACATTTGATTGTTTTTTTATTAGGTTTGTAGGTTAACAAGCACTATCAGTTAATGAATTTCTATCTACGGTGTTGCCGCAACATCTGTTCTGACCCAGCATTTTCCAATATTTGTCTGAGATGTGTGTTTCTCTAATTAAATGAATATACATGTGGAACAACTAAACTCCATTTTCTATTTTTACTTTGCACTACAGAGCAGGATTAGATTATTTACAGCAAGTGAGGTCGACTGCATATTCTGACCAGTTATTAGGTGTCTGTCTATGACTACATGAACAGAGTCTTCTTGACTTGCTGGAAAACAAAGAGACAAACATGAAAGGGTTTTTAGTTTGGTTTTAGAAATACTGATTAATAGTTTACTATGCCAAATGAGCATGTGTGCTCTGCAAGTCAAGCTCACCTGTGTATGATCCACCACTGTCTTTCACAAAGTCTTCCACGACCAAGGGCAGGTTGGCAAAGTCAGGCCTCCGCACCAGCTCAAACACTGACGGCTTTCCGCAAAAACAGTTAGTTATTAAACATGTAAAGATATTTGGGTTTATTACCTTTTATGTTCACTTGGGGAAAACTAACCCCTGTTAAGCTATAGCCACTGAAGATCCAGCTCTGTCCCTCTGTGGCACAACACAGCGCTGACACTCCTTGCCCCACTGCACAAACCGGCTCTGCACGCAGAGAAATAAACAAGTCTCTACATCGGGCATACAGATTCCACACTGACTGCTTTTAATATCCTCACACTCACTTTGGTGAGAGATGAAGTGTGTGAGAATACGATGCAACGAGCCGCTGTGTGCCAGGTCATTTAACGCTCCATCACAGTCCGGGATGAGCAGCGCTTGGTATCGGGCACCTGGAAAGGGTCATGACTTGAATAAGCAGAGCCCAAACAGCACACATAAAACGTGCCAAATGACCATGAAATGAAAATTCTCACCATCTATAGATTCAAGTTTGGCTGGTGTTGCGTAGGGTTTCACGTTGAAGTCCTGCACCCATCTAGCTGTGCTTTCATCGACTCCAACAAAGTCTATTGGCTTCCCCTGCAATTTAAAAAAATAAAACCCCACTAAGACTCTTCTCACCTCAGCAGCCTATGTTAAACCGTGATTTCATGATTTCTCAGATGTCGGCATTATATCAGGAATTATGAAAATGTTTACACATTGTGAAAGGAACCAATATTATTTCCAGTAACATCACTACAGACTTGGCTTTACTCTTCTACCACGCAGATAACGGATATATTGGTTTTAGTTTTTGGTTTAAAACATGTCTGTGTGAATCATGTCAAGTTGAAAACAAGTGCCTTAAAGTTCATTCAGTTCAGTAAAGGCGCATTAAAGGATAATTTTATATTTATATTTTTAAACCTGGACCTGTGTTCATGGAGCATCCACAACAACTTGCCTTCTCATGAGATTTCAGAGTGAGAATTGTCCTTGAGCGAGACTTTATATGTATAGTATGAGATACCTCACTTTAAGGCATTTTTTTTTATCTCATTGATAGCTCTTTCTGGAAGAACAGCTCAACTTGACCATCTGCTGAACTGCAGGCATGCTTGAGATCACCTCTGAAGATTAAATGTTCCAAAAAAAAAGGCATTTGAACATCTCGAATTCCATCACAACGGGAATTATTATTATTATTATTATTATACTGCAATTATTCCAACTGGAATAACTTCATCTGATGCTGCTACTAACCAGTGGTGATTGATTTTAAAATATTTAAGTAAAAGTATGCAAGTATAATCAAAAATATTAAAGTAAAAGTAGTCAATGCAATATAAAAGCGGGGGCTTTGCTGTTGCAGCTGGTTGCATTTTCTGACTATTTTTTTATGAGTAATCAGCAGATTTTCTGTGTGAACCAGCTTGTAAAAATCAATACTGAGAAATGCTGTCACAATTGTTTTGTCCTATCATTAGAATAAACCTCAAAATTAATAAAATAATGAAAAGAAAATGCATATTTCAGAAGCTAGAACCATGATGTGTTTTGGGATTTTAGCATGGAAAGGAATATCAATAAGATACATTTTCTGTCAATAGACTTATCGATTAATCAGTCATTTCAGCTCTAGTTGAGTATATAATAAAGCTTCCTATTTTATTGAGGCTGTAAAATAGGCTACATGTAGTGGAGTACAACACTTTCCTCTGAATTATAGTATTAGTAGAAAGTATCATAAATCGAAATACTAAGTACCTCAAATGTGTACTTAAGTAAAAGGTAAATGTACTTACTTCCATGAACGTTATATCATAGCTCCTAAGTTAACTAATGGACCTTGTGATGAGACTGTTTTACTTACAAATGGCCAAGAATGAACTTTAAAACCTTTAATTATTTTTGTAACGTTTGTTGTGGCGACAGGTGTCGAAAAATCATGGAGTAACGTGCACTATGCTCTCGCTGAGATCACTTTCAGGCGTTATCGGTTGAAACCTAACGTTATTGTTCACTTGTGCTGTTCAGTATATAACGTTAGTCTTACCCCCGGTGTGGCTGTCTGGAGATTAAACGCTGAGGCACAAAGGCTGAAGGACTGGTGGAAAGACTTTGCTGACACCCCTGAAGGAACAAAACACGCCAGTTTAAACATATCAGAGAGCTAAAAGGGGAAATTACATTACATTAATTACATTAATTTAGATCTAACTGACACAAAACTGAAAGAGAAACCTCAGAGTTAACTGTCACAGTGTAACGTTAATTCATCACCCCTCACTGACTGATAACAATACAACTGATACAAGCTAACAGACCCACCTTGAGGAGAAGCACTCGCCACTATCAAACAAGTTGGTTTGGCAGACATTTCATTTATCTCTGTGTTCTCTCCACCTGAAATATTTCAGCGTGTTTGAAATGAATAAGAAGGTAATTGTGGGTGAAAGCACGCAAGAGAAAAGCGTGAGGAGGAAGTAGTGTCAGCTGACCACAACATCCGCTGTAGGATTTCAGAATAAGAGTGAAGTGTCAAACCAAACGCAGGGAAAATACAGTATGTTATATGAAATGTGAAATTAATTGTTTTATTTGCAATTTAACAAACAAAACATATTTTTATATTCATTTTTAAATGATCTCTTTAGAACACACTGTGATTCATGGAAAAAAATAGATAAACAACAAGACCAACAGGGATTGCAAATGTAGCCACAGCATGCTCATATGTCTCTGCTGTTATTTGGCTACAATTTCATCCACACATCATTATCTTAAAAAAAGGGAAGATACTTAAAACATGCAATGGCATTTTGCGGGAAAAGAACGGTGCTGACCAGCAGCATTACAGTGTCTCTAGTGTGTTTATTTTGAAAGTCATAAATTGAATTGGAACTTCACATCATCCAGAACTGTGTAAATAACTGGGACATTCAAATACCTAACAATGCATTATACAATTCATGATGTAACACATTATGGGATATCACAGAATATAAAAACAGATCAGTACAGTTCTTCTTTAAAATTTCGATAAAGGCAGCAAGTAAACATCATCCCCACAAGCTGAAAGAGAAAAGAAACAAGGAACTTGTTAGTTCCACACTGCACACAGAAACAATTATTATTCACAGGTCAGCTGCTGGCATTTTGAACTACAGAGATTAACCTCTATTTTGCTCAGTGGTTAGTGCTTTACCTGTAGGAATGCAATCCCAATGGCCACTGCACCGAGAATATACAACTGACTCAGGAAGAATTCCTCTAATTTCATAATGCAGCCACCCTTGGAGCACAAGGAAAGGTAAGAAATTAAAATCTCGTTGTAAGTGAACATTTATCCACAGCCAAATGGACAGCTGTATCTACCTCCACCTTGTAGATGTTGGAGGGATGGTCCCTGCGGCCGCAGAGGTCACTGGGAGTTTTACAGCAGCTATCAGGAACGAGCCGCTCATTCTCTGCTGCCTGGATCCACACACAGCCTCTCCAGTCTGAGAAGTTGTGACTGCCACAACACTTAAACTGACAGGGAGCCAGTGCATTGAGGTAGAAAAGAAAGAAAACGACGAGATAGTGGTCACTAACATGCAGGCTAAAAGGTCTAAATGTCATTTCACATTTAAAATGATCTGATCAAATTGACACACAGCACTGAAGTCATTTAAGTGGCATCTTTTGCCAATCTGTCTGTAAATCAGCTTTAAACATACAATATCTCTCCCACACTTTTACACCTCCTGCTGAAGTTTGTCCACAGCCTGCGTGATGCTCTCCTCCCCCGGCTGCTGGTATTTCTGCTGCATTGTCTCCTTCAAGTTCTGTCTGAGCTCCTCATCCAGCTGTGCGACAGGAGAAGCGCTTAAGTGATTGCTCAGGAAAAAAAATGTGTCACCTGCAAATCTCCTCCCATCAGTAAAAATAGCCCCATGTCAAGTTTCTTTCCTCCCTTGTAACATTCCACTGTACCTGCGCAATGCCCATACATAACTCAATACATATGAGCATGGCTCCTCTGACCCCACTCCCTGTTCCACATGAGCATTCTTCAAATGAATTTGCAAATAAAAATAGTTTTGTTGCTTGACTGACAGTGCGTGAGAGTGAAAACAAATCATCTTATATCAGCCTGTTAGAGAAACAGTTTGATATCAGATGGTGACAGGTGTCAGCAGTTTACCTGGTAGCAGAAAGGGAAACACTGGAGTGAGAAAAAGGGGGGAAGAGAGAGAGATGTGAGAAGGTTGGAAAAACAGGACAAATGAAGGACATGCAGAGAGACATGCAAAGAGGATTTCACAGCAGATAGGGCAGCAATTGAAGCAATTCATGGGTGGCAAAAAAAAAAGATGATTTAAATAGAGATGATGGAGTCAAGGAATCGAGTTTGAAATCACAAGCTAAATACAAGCAGAAAAAAAAGTCAGATTTGTTATTACTGCAGTCAGACTTAAACTGCATGGTAGCTACAGTAGTAAACAAAAATGTTTTTTCAGGAAATATTTATATTGAAAATGACATTATATTGAACTGACATTTATATACAAACACATACAAACAGAAGGTAAAGCACTTTACCTCTTGGTAGGTAATGTAGGCCAGCACACCAGCAATGATTTCCAGCAGAAAAATACAGAGCAACAAGATCAAATACTGTAGAGGAGGGACATGAAATAAACAAGAACACAGCTGTGAATCAACTGAAGGTTACAATGATCACTTCCAGCCTGTTTTTAGATGGTGTTCAGTACACCTCTGTGCTAAAATGACATTAAATGTGATTTGTAAAAATTACATTAGCATTGAAAGTATTTTTGCATGACTAATAACAGCTAAATAAAAGTTATACTGCAGAGAATAACTGATCATACTGTGGTACAGGAAGTTATTCATTACAAAGGCCCTGGAGAATCTAGAAATAGACATAACGTCACAGAGCTTTTGCAGTTTTGCTTCTGTATTACATCCCCTCATCATGCCTGTCTGCCTCTCTCACACACTCTTCAGTCCAAGCAGCCACTTGTGATGCCCTTCATTCCTCTGGCATGAGTCGCACTCTAAATCTAAACTCTTAAAGACACACGCTGCATGACTTTGTCCGTTATATCTGACAGTCAGGCCTGTCTGACACAATGAGCTGCACTGAACGCAGGCAGACAAGACAGAAGGTCATCAAGGATTAACTTTCACTGCACATCCAGACCAGGTTGTCTGTATATAAACAGGAACCTAAAAGTTTCTCTCCTTGGTTTCTGATTCTACATAATTAAATTGGGTTAATACATTAGTGGTGTGGAGTGAAATAAAACAACCAAGGTAAAAAACAAAAATCACTGTCAGGGGCCATGTTTTTTGTGTGGTACATCTTACCACAATCAAAAGACTCTTCATCTCCTTCAGAGTGGCACAGCACCCGATTATCCCGGTCACTATCACAATGACCCCAGCAGCTATCAGGATATAAGCTGAGGCTGAGTAGAAGCTGGAGTTTAGTAAACTGATGTAGTCGCTCTTTTCCACCAGAGTCCACATGCCCACTGCCAGGACAGCCCCTCCTGCAAGCTAAAAGAAACATACTGTTATCAGCTCAATTCAAACCAGATGCTGATATCAAACAATGCACTACATAATTTTTTCTAGTGGGTAAAACATAGTTTCTAAAACGAGATAACGCCTGATTCTTTCACTGTCAGCCTCAAGAGACGTTAAGCTGAATTTGTTTTTATTATCTGAGGCACATAAATCAGTGCATAAGTTGTGAAAACTTGCAGAGTAGGTTATACAACAACTGTTCACTCTACTCTACAAACCTAAAGGGAAGAAAATGAAAGTGAAGAAAGTAAAAGCTGAAAAAGTTAACACATTTGTTACAGTTACAATGATATTATAGGATTCTCTCTGAAGTAAAGACTGTAAGGAGGATTTGTTTGCTCCTGCATAACTAAGGCTACATGTAGTTTAGGTATATGGAGCAAAACATTAAATATTTTTATAGAATATACAGAAGGAATAGATTGTTTTATCAAATGTAAGAAACAACAGAAATTGAGCGAGCTGTTTAATGATTCAGTGTTGTAAAAGCACAATCTTTATAATGTCTGGTTAAAAGCATGATCTTAATGCTGTAAGTTAATTATTACTACTAATGGTATTAATCATTTTGGTTTGTTGTCTTAAATACAGAGAAAATCTGAACACTTGCTCGTTGACTTACCCAAAAGAGAATGTTAAAGAGAAAAAGTAGATATTTCAGACAAATTGTCCCACAGCTCTGTGTTTTTTCAACTTGACCCTCCATTCTGAAATAAAAAATGTACAGGTTAGTACACTGTAGGTTGATGTACACACAAGGAGACCATTACCAAATCAAAACCTTAAAGAAATCCTTCTGGAGAAGATTAGGCCCAGCTGAATTAAGGGAATTAACACAAGATGCTCAGAGAGCAGGTCAAGCTCTCAAACACTGCTTTTATACTATAGTGAAGATTATTATCCCACAGTTCACTATCTTGATACTTGCATGACAGCAAGCTAAAGCCTGTTAGTACTATATCTGATTGAGACTGGTCACTTGAGCTATACATGTAGGAATTTCCTCTTTCACTCTGCTTTAGTTCCACATTTTGTGAAAAGGTGATTTACTGAGTGGAGTTCTAACACAACGAGTGGATACATGTGCTTTCTGACATGTTATTTTTTAAAGGTTTTGTATGTATTACCTTTGAGAAACATTAAATAGACCAAAAATTAAATGTGGTACGTTTTAAACTTAAAGAGTTGGCATAACAAAGCAATGGGAAGAGCTAAACAGATGAAATCAAATATGTTGTGGGGAAAACAGACTTAACAACTTGTGTCATGTCATCCGGCAGACAGATATATATGTCCCCCATCCTAGTAACTTAACCTGATCTTCCCACACTCCAGCGATACACTGCTGACTTTTAACGCTTTACTTCATGAATTACACAGCCTGTTTTTATCCTAACCTGAACTGAACTTTCCTCTGCTTCCATTTTAAACACAAGTTGTGACTCTGAGCATCACAAGAGCTGGTGATTTCAAAGTTTAGACATCACAGAACATCTCTTTTTATATATTCAAAAAAACCAAAAACAAATCAAGAGAGAGAGAGAGAGAGTAAAGGGACAATAACTGTTAAGTAATAAAACATTAAAATGTGACATGTAACACGTGAAAAATGTAATGCTATCTTCCAGCCATAAAACAAAATACTCCATGTGTAATATGTGTAAATGTGATGTTCCAGATAAACAAAATCTCCATCAGGGTTATGGAGTTATTTTTAACTCATTGTGTCATGGAAAAACTGCTCTCCCTCTTAGCTGAGACTAAAATACTCCTACCTGATTTTAGATGGTGGGCCCTGAAGGATGTAGATTATCGGGGTAACGTCTTCCCTAGATCCTACTAACCCCAGTGTCAATGCGCTGCTGTCTTTGAAGGTTAACTGCAACAGTGTAAGTTCTCAGTTGACACTCAGACCCGAGCCTCCCACCCTAGCGTCTGTCCTCTTTTGGCACTACAGGCAGCTCGCCCCTTCACAAGCTAAACAGAGTACATGACTGCCCCCAGCTGGTTTCTCACGCATATGAGCTCTATTGGCACTAAAACAATTCTTCTTGTAAGATTTGAAAAATACTATGACAACAAAGAAGTCATCAAAAATAATAATTATAATATAATTTATTGGATGGATTATAAAGATACATAACATTACAGATACTGTTCAGCAAACTTGTTCAGAGAAAAAAAACGGCACTGTTTTTGTCATTTTGTCAAATGATGACCTCAGGACATGAGCAACACTCTTTTATCAGTGTGGGATTCAACATTCCCCATTACTCCATCTAACTGTCCCAACAAAGACAAATGTTAACGCAAGCATAGTGTGGACAACTGGGAATTTCCTTTCCTCTTCTCACTATGTACAGCAGCCTCTTTTAGCAGTGTCCTCGGTCAGTAAAAGTGCATCTTCACATTGTCGATCATGCTGGGACACTAACATCCTAAGATGAAGAAAAGTATTAAATCATTGTGCAGCAGAAACCACAACATTCAAGAACAAAAATTACCTACACCGCTGATCCAGCTGCCTTGCTTCATCTCAGGTTTCTGACAATAACTAAATGACATGAACTACATTCGTACATGCCAGTTTGTCAGGTACATCCCTTTTACATCAATGATAGGAGACTGAATATGAGAAACAGTGCTCAAACATTTAGTTGATGAGTTGACTCTGCAACAATTTTGGAAATGATTAATCATTTAAGTAAATTATCAAGCAAGAATGCCAAATGTGAGTTCAGGCTTCTTAAATGGGATGATTTGATACTTTTCTCAGTTTTGTGTCACTGTAAAACAGAATGTCTTTTGGTTACAACACTCCAATCACATAACAGTAGGATTTTTACATGGCTGCTGTATTAGACTGTATACCTAAAAACTGGTAACTGAGTGTATTTTGGCTACAGTGAAAAACACAGTGACCAATTAAGTGTACCAACAAAATGCCAAAACAGCAGATCCGAACATTTTGCAGTATATAGATGATGTGACGAACATACAGCAAAGAAATAAGAAGCCATACCCAGCAAGATCAGTCATCAGCTCATTCACGTTACATCCAGTTTTGGCGCTGCACTCGTAAAACAAAGCTTGGTGCTGCTGTATAAACCAAGAAGTAAAACAACAAACATTTAATTTATCTGAAAGATAATTATAATGTTCCTTCCTTAGCAGTGGCACTATGAGTAAATCACAGCAGAAACTAGTTTGACTATTCAAATGTGCCTCACCTCTGCTAGTCTCTGCCCCTCGACTGTTGTCACTTTTCTGCTGTGACTGTCTGCCAGGTCCAGCTTGTTCGCCAGCAGCATCAGCACAGCACCGTCACACATCTTTTCCTGGGACAGACAGGTTACAATACACACTCTTATCAGTGTTGAAAACTAAGGCAAAAATCATCAATGGTGAGGAAAGATATTTCATTATCTACATAAACATCAGAAGGAAAATAAAACCCAAAACGAAAAGAAATATTAAAGATTTATCATTAACATAGTGTCTATAGAGATTAATTTTACTCTGTACTGTCAATTACCTGGATGTGTATTCAAATTTGGGACAAACTGATTTACATGTTTTTACATCAAACCACCCATGACTTCTCCACCTGCTCACCTTCACAGAGTCCATCCATCCTCGCACAGAGGTGAAGGAGGGGGAGCAAGTTACGTCGTACATCACAAGGATACCGTCAGCTTTACGAAAGTACTGCTCAGTGATGCTGTGGAACCTGAGCAGACATTGGTGAAAGGAATGAGAAATGAATGATGCCCACAAAACGCTAAACTGAGTGTAAAGCTGTGTTGCATCTGACCTCTCCTGTCCTGCAGTGTCCCAGAGCTGCAGGATGATGGTGGCGGAGCCCAGAGTTAAAGTCTTCATCTGAAAGTCTATACCTAGAAGCAACAGGGGACCCATGCTTTCATACTTTCTTTACATATACAGGTGCTGGTCATATAATTACAATATAATCAAAAAGTTGATTTATTTCAGTAATTCCATTCAAAAAGTGAAACTTGGATATTATATTCATTCATTACACACAGACTGATGCATTTCAAATGTTTAGTTAATTTAATTGTGATGATTAAAACTGACAACTAATGAAAATCCCAAATTCAGTATCTCTGAAAATTAGAATATTACTTAAGACCAATACAAAAAAAAAAAAACAAGGATTTTTAGAAATGTTGGCCAACTGAAAAGTATGAGCATGTACAGCACTCAGTACTTAGTTGGGGCTCCTTTTGCCTGAATTACTGCAGCAATGCGGCGTGGCATGGAGTCGATCAGTCTGTGGCACTGCTCAGGTGTTATGAGAGCCCAGGTTGCTCTGATAGTGGCCTTCAGCTCTTCTGCATTGTTGGGTCGGGCGTATCGCATCTTCCTCTTCACAATACCCCATAGATTTTCTATAGGGTTAAGGTCAGGCGAGTTTGCTGGCCAATTAAGAACAGGGATACCATGGTCCTTAAACCAGGTACTGGTAGCTTTGGCACTGTGTGCAGGTGCCAAGTTCTGTTGGAAAAT
>NC_060171.1:15196437-15229718 GCF_021292245.1 Micropterus dolomieu | reverse complement strand
TTTGAGTGCAGTGGAGAAGTTCACTTATTGTTCTGTTTGCTATTTGTTAGTTTCACCAGGTGGAGTGGGTGCTGTGCTCTTTGTGTTCTTTTTGTAGTAAGTTTCAACCCTGTTTAAAACGGTAGATAGGTGTAGGCCTCCTTTTGAGGACCTTTTTATTTTAACTTGGTTTGTTATTTTCGCAGCACCCTCGTCCACCCTCCTTTTGTTCTTTTTGTTCATCCATAATCCACTCCAAGCTGTGTTTCTAGTTTGGTGGTGCATTTCGTCCAGCGCATACATCAACGGACAGGGCAAAGTCCAATCCACGGCCTATAGACCTATAGACGTGGGCATCAGAACGTCCCAGGCTTGGAGAACGGTGGTGGCTGACCTCATGTTGAGGGCTGGGCCTGAGTACAAGCAAGGAATTGTCAAAACTCTGCACCACCAAGTCGATAATGTACCAACAAATGCCCAGGCCCTAAGAGAACAAGTACAAAAAACTGAAGGATGAACTTAATTTTGGATAATCTAACTGGACCCTTGTGAAAACAACCACAAGATCCAGGAAGAACTCTAATACTGTGTTTGTTGAAGAAACGAGGAAAAAAAATGCTTCATCATCATTCCACACATGTCAGGAGTGTCAGAGAAACTCAAGAGGATTTTCAATAAACACCACATCCCTGTGTTTTTCCAACCCAGCCACACACTAAGATAGAAACTGGTCCACCTGAAAGACCCCACCCCAAACACAAGAACAGCAACATAGTGTATGCTGTCCAATGCAGGGAGGAATGCACAGATTTGTATATCGGGGAAAGCAAACAACCATTAATCAAACGTATGGTTCAACACAGGAAGGGTAACCCCTCAGTTTAAGACTCAGCAGTTTATCTAAACATGGAGAATAAGGGACACTCTTTTGAAGACAACAACATACATATTTTGGATAGAGAGGACTGATAGTTTGAAAGATGAGTGAAGCATCTACTTCAAAGTAGAGAAACCATCTCTCAAGAAAGGAGGATATCTACCAAAGTTATCCCCTACATATAATGCTGTCCTTCATCTCTTTCCCAGGAGAGTGAAAATTCCAAAGACTGTTTTTTACAATTGGCCTCAGTTGACTCCATGGACTCTAACTACCTTTGTTACAATAGCCAGCAGCACCAACCACCAATTGGTATTAATGACTTTGATCATGGCCCCACAGAGGTAAAATACCTGGGACTCCCCACCAGTATTAGAACTAAAGAAGCCCCTTGGATTGGAGGTGAAACATCTTCAACCAAGTCCAGTTGCCCTCGATTAACACTTTTTGGTGTAAGAAAAGTATATTGTCATGTAAAGTGTGATGAAAATGATATGTTAGACTCACTGATATTATAAATTCCAGGACACACACAAAAGCATGTACCTTCGTCAACCCTGTTACCACTGAAATGGTAACAGAGAAAAATTATTGCCAGTCACTACTAGCTTTGTGGTAAATGTCATGACACGACATGGTGATGATTCATGAGAGGCTTAAATGTTATGTTATATGTACATTTAAAATTTCTAACAAATAACTTTTTAACATATGTTTATGTGGTAACAGGGTTGACACACTGAGCTCGTCCCACTCCGTGAGACATTACGTAACTCAAAACAAATCCATTAAAGGAGGTGACAATTTTTTAAATTTCTTAACATAAACTTCATAAAAAGGCAAGTGATGTCACTTCCTGGAAATTATGCAAATTTTGGAACTGTCCATCAGCTTTAAAGGGGTGTTTTTATTAAAAGTAACAGGGCTGACAACAACATGGGGACCCGACTAAATTGTTGTTTTTGCAATATTTTACACATTTTCAACATTTCTGCAAGATGCTTTGCACAAAAAAGTGATTAAAATCTTTTAAAAACAAAATGTATTCTTATATTATGAGACATATTATGGAAACTGTTTTATGGTTTATTAAGAGTTAAAAAGCTTTTTTTTCTGAGGGACTTAAAATGGCACGTTTTCATATAATGACCCTGGTTTATTTAAAAGCTGTGGTTAAAGTTGAATTATTAATCTTCATTCTTAGTTGAACTTTATTTATTTGGATGTGATTAATAACTTTATTTTTGATCATGTGTTTACCTTGAGTCACAAATGCTGACAGTGTATAATTGGAATATTATTTAAATAAGGTGCAGAAAAGGTAAAGAAATGTGGACTAATAGTTACACTGATAGCTTTTCACTGCATAGTAATTACTACTGAGCTGATGTGTTTTCGTTTTTTTTCTGTTTGCATTTAAAGGTTATCAACCTATTAAACTTTTGGTTGCTGATGGTTGTGGAAAATCAAAGAAGGAAGATTTTTTTAGAAGCTGAGTTGTCCAAGTGTCCTCTGTCATCTCCTAAGCCTTTTTTGAATTTAGGCAGTCAATGAAGCCAAACCCCAGATAACTCGACAATTAGTCTTCCAGGAGCCTCGGCACTGCCATTCATGAATGCCGAGTATTGGATATTGCTTGCCATATAGCTTCTCTACTTCATATGCTGATGCTGTGAGAGATAGCACCATGCAGTTTGCATAGGAAGCAGCGAGGGCAGGCAGGTAGGCTGCGGCAGCTTAAATAGGCGCCTTGTATGGAATTTGCCAATGAATGCTAAGAAAGGAATGACAGAGCGGTCAGCGGATATCCTGGAATGAGCTGATCTGAGCCTGCCTGAACTAACACTATGCTTGATTTATGTTTACTCGTGAAAATTATCTGCAGGTGGAGCCCTGCTGGTTACTCCGGTAATAAAGGTTGCTAGGTTACTCTGGTGATAAAGGGTGATTGGGCTTTTAATATTAAAGCTCCCACACTATAGAACTCTCTGCCTAGTGAACTGAGACACACTATCTCTAGCTTCTTTTAAATCTCTTCTTAAACCTTCGGAAATGTTTGATCCTGTTTTTTTTTTACATTTTTTTTCTGCTTTTATTGCTGTTTATTTGATCTTGTTTACTTCATTATTTTTACATCCTCTTGCTCATGTTCTTTGGCAGCATACTCTTTGTATCTGCCTGTTTAATTTCATTTTGTAAAGCACTAACATTGTCAAAAAATAAACATCCCTGCAAAAATAACTAATAATAAATGAACGTCTCAGCCTGTGCTCTACGTTGTGTTCACTGTTAATTAGCAAGTGCGACACACTCTTACAATCCACTTTGGCCGGTGGCAATCATAGGGCTGATCCCTTAAAGTCACGATTCAAGTCATCAGTCATGAAGACCCCAATTCGAAACGCAATTGTCAGTCAAATCAATGCACTTTTGTTTTGTGTTAGGAGCATTATTGTACACAGAGAGATGCAGGAGCAACAGCATGGCAGGCTGTAAACTGCAAAGTGCAGCAGCATACTTTAAAAATATTCATTGTGTAAAAATATTCATTGTGTAAATATTCATTGTGTAAAACATAATTGAAACCCCAACATGGAAGTCTGCCTGCAATGAACAGTTCAGTGTCCTCATGGCTGCTATTGACGGCCTATTAGACAGCTCAGGGGTCAATAATAGAGTCAAGTGTAATAACTGATTCATGCGATGCTTGACCCAAACCAAGAGGCTTATTTTTAGCCAAAGTCTTTGGCAAGCTGAGTTTAAAGCTGTAATCCTCAAGCTTGATCCCATCTTGAACCTTTAATGTCTCTAGGTCACTTTACATCACAGAATCTTCAGTATGACTGACATGGTGACACTATGGTGAACCTGTAGAGCCAGAATAACTCTTCAAATAAAGAGCTGATCATGTATTTCAAGTCTATGTCAGAGGAAAATGAATTGAGCTATGCGTACACATATGTATAGCTGAGAAATAGGACATGACAATAACTTTTTATATTTAACTTGAATTTATTGATATTAAAAGCTGCCTGTGACAAGTAATCAGGTAAAACAATATTACTTTACAGCATGGAATTCAATATGCACAATAAGGATGTAAGATGTCCTAGTAACATAATAATTTGCTTAAAAAACAACAACAAAAAAACATTTAAAAAAATCACAATAGAAAAGCAATAATTTGCTATTTACATATTGGCATTTTATAATTGCAAGCTGTGACTTGAATTGGAATGCAAAATATATACAGTATATGCACTTAATATTAACTTTATTAGATTTAATAATATTAACTTGTATTTAAGCATCATTGTAGTTTTAACAGTGAAAAGAATCAGAATAATACTTTATTGATCCACGAGAAGGAATATAAATAAAGATAGAAAGTTGGTATATAAAGAAGTTTATAAATATCAGAGTAAAAATATAAAATAAAAAGAATATATAAAGTAGTGTGGATATGTGCAATATTTACATAGTTAAAAGGAATCGTTATAGTGAACAGTAATAAATTGTAATTGCACATTTAGTATTTGAACAGGTATTATTGCACAAAACAGATAATAATGTCCAGTTAAAAACTGACTAAGTGTCCGTGTGTCAGACACTTAGAGGGAGGAGTTATAAAGTTTGATGGCCACAGGCAAGAATGACTTCCTGTGACGCTCTGTGGTGCATTTTGGGAAAGAGAGAATAATGCATACAAAGGAAGAAGTAGAAAGACATTTGCTCTCCATTTATACTGTTCAGCAACCTGGCCTTTTTTGCAAATGTATACTAGTCTGGAACCTCAACAATAATTTTAGTTTCCTTGGAAATTATCAACAGGCGCAAACCAAAATGCCTCTTAAAATAACGGGGATGAACCTACAACCAATCAGAGCAATGAAATATGTGAAGATACAATTTAAAGCATGGATTTTAGCCATAATTGTTCTACCTTTGTTCTCATGGAAAAGGCAAATGTGCTTTGACATTTCAGAATTGTGCACTCCTTCTCCTCTGATCGAGCACCCATCCAGCAGGGTTCATGTCCAGCTTTAACATGTTCAGCACCCAGGGGTCCTGCTGTGCGCCTCTTATGAATTCTACCATGTTAATTTTACCTGTGTAACAGAAAAGTCAAAGCATGGTAATATTCTCTGCTGAGACAACAAATTGTTCCCTTTGTAAATTGTCACTCCAAAGTGTTTTTACTGCATTGTTAAAGTGAAATGTGACTAAATGCTTACCATCTCCGTCACTGTCAACAGCCTGTAATATTCGATCCACAACTTCATCTACTGTAAGCCGTGAATCACTCACGTCTGTTTTTGTGGCCCTCTTTATCCGATAGAGACTCTAAATAGAAGAAAGAAAAATACATATTGTATTTTATGTGAATAGCACAGAAAATGTCACATGAACTACCTGCTGCTGCGCAAGTGACAATAACTGACCAAAAATGAAATTCATCAATTGCCACTATAATAGACTCACATCAATTATTGACCGTAGTTCGTCCCTGTCCACAAAGCCATTGTTGTCTTTGTCATACACCTTGAATGACCAGCGCAGTTTATGCTCCAGGTCTCCCCGGAAAACAAGATTCAGTGCTGCTACAAACTCAAGGAAGTCAATAGTATTGTCCTGAAAGGTAGGTTGAATAAGAATAACTTTGTCAGTATGTGACATTTTTGTAAAGCTGTACAATATGTGAAGCTATAATGGCTTTTACTCTCTTACCCCATTTTTGTCAAAAGCTCGAAACATATTCTCTGCATAATCAGAGGCTTCTCCTGTTGGGTCAACACCAAAGAAACGCTTGAACTCATGCAGAAAAAGTAGTCCACTTGGGCACTCCACGAGAAACCTCTTATACATATCCTGAAGTGTTTTGACATCAATCTCCTCATTATTCTGGGTATGCTGTGTCTGCCCCATGGCTGGCTTGAAATTTAACAGTCCATAGTTCTGTAGCCTTTGGGTATATACTCTGCGATGCAGTGGGAAGACTTGAATAAGGCATCTCCTACTCTTGGGTGTTTCTTTTATAACCCTGTGGAATCTTTTAGCTCCAGTTTGTGTAAGAGACAGGTGATTGAAGTGCCCTCAGGATTACTATGGTATTATGTTGGTGGGGTTTTCTCTATCTGAGTTAATTAGGTTTGCAGCTAAATGCAGATCTGAGATAAACTTGTAGGAGTGGCAGGCAAATTAAAGGTATGTGCTTTCTAATAGTACAGCATACATTATATTATTGTCAATGCTGATAAAAAAAAAGGAGACTTATTATTTAATGGATGTCAGTTTAAAAGTTACTTGCTTTTAGTAGAATCGAATTACTTTAACATATATTGGTTAATTAATAGTACTGTTTATTTGTTGATACCACTGCATTCATTGACTTTTAAAAACTTTGTGCACTGGACACCCTGAAAAACATCTGACTTAACATCATCTTATAAAGCATTTATTGGGACACTTTCCTGTTTTATATCTGTCCCTTAAGGTTCTAGATGTTCCATTATCTTAACCAACAGGTTTGTAAATTCATACCTGCAGTTTAGAGCTGGTCAGTTAGAAACGGTTTCTCATTTTCCCCTGAAAACAGCTTCAGTCAAGACTATATTAATTATTGGATGGATTTCCATTAATCAACATGTTAGAAATATCACTGAGAGCATATTACCCAGGGGCGTTGCTAGACATAAAGCTCTACCGGGACACAGGCCCCCCACATCCCTCATGTAAATTTTTTATTTATTTTTGATTGAAGTGTATGAAATGTGTTAGTATGTGCTTTACCAGCTTCCCTTGCTTAGCCCATTAATGTTGGTCATGTCAGAAAGGGATTTGACTGGAGAATAACCACACATACCTCTTTTATGTACACTATGTTATCTGTGAGCCATGTAAACTATTTGCCACTGTTGCACAGTCACAGTCTATTAAGAATGCTGCTGGCTGTACATCTCTGGCTGTGCTGGTACTGGATTTGGATCAACTGTGCTCTAACTGGCTTATGATCCAGAATCTACTCTTCTGACAAATGTAAGCTTTGCTCCTTTAAATTACAGATATTAATTCTTGCTAGATATTAATGTTATCAACTGCATCTGGCCCATACAAACTGGCTCCCAGGTTTCCTTTAACATTTTCAAAGCTAAAGTACTATTTATACTAAGGCTGGGCACTATGGCCAAAAATGTTACCACGATAATAAAGTTCATCATTCAGAACTATTATGATAAAATCTGTTTTCAACAAATATTTGAGTAAAATTAAGTTACATCTTTTTTCAGTACATTTTTCCTCAATAAAATATTTATATCTTAATAGAAAAAGTAAGTGCTAATCTGTTCATGATTCAAATGAATGAGATCAAACATTTGAGTATTTAATGAACACTTGTTATATTGTTATTGAGGAAAATTACACTGTGATAATTACTGTTTTATTATCCAGCTCTAATTTATACTATGACTTGGCTGAATAAGTGATGTTCATTACTGAAAGATGTACATTCATATTGCCTTCTGTGCTGCTAATCAACATTTTAATAGTCAATGTGAATCCAATGTGTTATGAGGTTGTGTGGTGTGGGGGCAGAGAGGACCCAAACGCAGCACTCTGAGGGAAGGAGGTTTATTGAGGGGAAAAAGGGGGTAGAGGGACTGGAGTGGAGGGAGAGGTGGATGTCGGGGAAACACTGGCACGGGGAACCAAGGAGACTGGGGGCCAGGGTGCCGGGGAACACTGGGCCCGAGGAAGCGAGGGGCGGTGGGAGAACAGGGAGGACGCCGTGGGGAAAGTCTGTGGAGGAGAGGGCCGGTGGATGAGCCCTGCTGACTGAAAGGAGGATGAGGGTGAGTGTACCTGGGAGGGAAACAGACAGAGAGACAGGGTTAGAGATGACAGAGACAAAGCACAGGGAAAATGTGAGAAAAAAAAACAAGAAACGCGAGAGCCTGAACGTGGAGGTGGCACCGAGTATGGAGCAACGACAATCAAGCCAGAGTAGTGTGGAGAACCGGGGTTGAAATACAGGCAGGGATGAGGTTGACTACTGGCAGGTGTGGCAGGCTGACGAGGTGGCTGATGAGGTGCAGGTGCGGGTCGTTGGCTGGGCTCAGGAGCAGAGGGAGAGAGAGCACACACAGGGGAGAAAACACAGGGAGGCAGGCAGGGAACAAAAAAACCAAGGAAAAAGCAGAATAACTGATAAAAAGGAGAAAAAAAAACAGGACACTCACCGTCAGCCGGGCTGCCACCACAACACAATGCTTTCCATCTTGCATTAGTCCAGAGTTGTAACTACACCTTCACTTAAAAAACTCTAAAACGAGACAGATAATCACTCATCTTGTTTAAAATGATGTGTGCCTATGAGGAGTGCCATCACATCTGTGTTCTGTCTGGTCCAACTAATGTTGCTCCTGGAATGTAATAAGGTCCGGTTGCGGACTGTAGCACCACTCAGCCAGATGCGCAAGTTATCATTTCCGTCAGCATTTATCAAAGTTAATAAAGAGTTTTTATTAGAGTTTTCACTCTAATATTGTTCAGTCACTCTCTGGCAAGCTACCAAGACACAGACAGACCTAGTTGCGTTGCTCAGCTGGGTTAGCAGCGCAGAGGTTGGCTCACTGCAGCTATGAACCTGCTCACATCAGACTTTCAGAAGAGAAGACACAAGTTTACCTGACTGCCGTTCCCAAAAGTCACTCCCATTGAGTTATTTTCTCTTCTTGTGCCCAGAAGAATAGACCCTATTCTTCAATGTTGTAAACACTCATTAACAATGTGCCTTTTCACATTTACCGGTAGTTTTATTTTGAAAGTGTAACCGGATGTTGCATGTATATCATTGCTACTTGACCGCGGAGCCGTATACGTCCAAAAACGATGCAGAGGGATCTTGATAATCTTACTGGAGCACAGCACATGGATACAGGGGCACGTGTAATTTTGGGGCTTTTAATATTCATTGAAGAACATATACACCTGTAAATACAATTAAATTACCTATAAATATAGTTGAATACTGCTATAATATAAATATTCAGACTTAAAATTTGCAGAAATTTTTATTATATAATTCTACTTAAAAATCTTCTAAATGTAATCAATGTTTAATCTAAAAAAAATGATACAACACCTGCAAACACTTGATTTTCCATTTAAAAAAAAGTCAAAATACTGTTCTTCAACTGGTAATCACCTTTCACAATTGATGAAGAGCTGGTGGTGGAGGGACAGTGGTTATCTTCTGTCATTTTTGCAGCCAGGTAGCCACCTGACTTGAATTTGTCTCTAATTCTGTGGAGAGGGCTATGGACTACCACATCTCCATAATTTGGTCACCATACCATTATTAAGGGAAACTTACTTAATGTCTCGCAGACCTTGGATAGATATGCTGTTTATTATGTTTGCTGTTGTTTATGTTTTCCAATTGAGCTACCTTGATAAGCAAAATGGTTTCTTAAGGTCATCCTGAGGTGTTGTCGTGCAAAGTCAGCCGAATCTGAAAATGTACTTGCAAACAACTGGATTCATTAGGACTGCCAAGAAAATCTTGCATATATTCTACAGTGAGTGAGCTATGGACACCCGGTGTTTGTTGTTTGAATAGGTATTATTCAAGCCATTTTAAGAAGATGAGTTTGAGTTCACATTGAATTTCAGGAAAATTCTCTACTTCAGTTGTGTTTGTATCACATTCCCACTTGTCTTTCTACTTACACATATTTGTGTCTATTTTGTATACCAACTTAATTTAGAGATTGTGGACTTCCCTAACTCAGGTGCACACAGTTGTTCACTGCCTTCCAAGGCCAGGGCCCTGTTTCACAAAGCAGGTTCAACAAACTCTGAGTATAAACCTGAACTCTAGGTTGACGAACTCTGAGCTGTCAAACTCCGGGTTTCCCGTTTCAGAAAGGCCGGTCAGAATAAGTTCAGTCAACTCTGAGTATGTTGAGACTGATGGAAGCACGTGCGTGGGGATGAAAAAAAGCCATCATCAATGGAGCTCCGATACTACGATTCACCATGGCAACGGGTAAATAAAGGCAGAGCATCCATTTTAATCGGGTGGAGCTAGAAATATGAATGCTGCCAACGTGGACCATGATTGGCTCTAAAACGTAGGAGTGGAGGATCGATACGTTAACAACATTACATTTTATACAGCATTGCTCATTCATTATTTACCAGACTGAAATTTCCTTAATGAATGATAAAGAGCTGGAATTCTCCTCCAGCCTGTTATTCACTTTAAATAGCTACAGGCCTGTTTATTCAGCTGTAACCTGACGGGACTAAATGCCGGTGACAATAACTGAAGATGAAAATATTAATCGAACAGATTAGACATAGTTTAGGCTCCTCATGGACCTATGATTGTAAAGTGACAGTCTGACTCAGTAGGTCTATTAATTTTTTGTAATGTAAAATGTGTCTAGGTTCAAACTGACTGAAGTTTTAGACGTCTATGTTACAGTAATAAAATCTTGCTCATTTCGTATTTTATGAAATGCTGTCAAAAACTCACTTTTAAACTACATTTGTTTCAGCTGCACCACAGTCATCCTCACTCAGAAATATTCACATCATATCCAACTGATAACTACGATAAGAATGTTCAATCAGTGCGACTACAATATGAAAGGTTACTGTTCATTGATCAGTTTTGTACAGATTACTTTAAACTGCAGCACTGTAGCGCACAGTAAGTGTTTTGCCTTAATGTCCACAGAGTCACTGTGTTATAAAGGACAGTGTAATTTATAGATTTTATTCTGTGCTGAGGATAAATTTACAATGTCCAAAGATAACTCTCTGTCCATATATCAATGACAGATTAATCATAAAAGCGTCATGTTCAACATCATGTTTGGGTAAAGAAAACAACTAACAGCCTATTTAACCGTGATTTCGATGTTTCTAAAGACGTAACTGTGTTCCAATATGTGCTTTGATACGGCCAGTCTGAATGAGGAAATGTAAGACAGACGCTTCAAGCTCCGCAAGAGGGGAGGAATCAGAGAGAAACTCAGCGTTAGTTGAAGTTAACCTCCTCCCGAGCAGGTTAGGTTCACAGCGTAAACCTTGCCGGAGTTACAGACCTAGAGTTTATCTGATCTCGCTCTCTGAAACTGAAAACCCAGAGTTTCCCTCATCTTGGGCTCAACTTACTCAGAGTTTTCACTAACCCCGCTTTCTGAAA
Source organism: Micropterus dolomieu (assembly GCF_021292245.1). Lineage (NCBI taxonomy): Eukaryota > Metazoa > Chordata > Actinopteri > Centrarchiformes > Centrarchidae > Micropterus > Micropterus dolomieu. Next base: position 15,218,646 of record NC_060171.1, on the reverse strand, counting down.
CAGGGCCCAGGTGGACCTAATTCAGTAATCAGCTGTAGCACTTCCGGGGTAGAACAGGAACATGTATGCACAGCACAGGGAAACACATACAGCCGTAACAACATTTACCAGATACAAAAACTGTCTTTAGAAAGTTGTAAAATGTCATATTGAATCCAGAAAATGAAGTCTTTGGATTGTGCATGAAGTTCACTCTATGTAAAACCACCATTTTGGATGTACCATTATCCCCTCTCCTTTGCCTTTCATCTCTCTCTACAGTCCTATCAAAGCAAAACGCCAGCATTTTAAGAAATACTTACCAATTACTTTACATTCATGTTCCACTTTAATCTTGAAGCTGTGTCTGACAGTGACAATGTTCTTTATGTCAAACCAGTTGTGTTTCTAATGAATAGATCTGAAAATGTCATCAATAAGGTAAATAAAAACTAAACTACTTCAGTTGCAGGAGAACAATTCTTTACACTGAAGTGTTTGGGTTGTGTGGCTTATTTGTTGTGAGCATGGAACTGAATAAACGGTTTCAAATAGTATCAGATGTGGGTATTTGTATTGTGGTGGTAATTTGAAAGGTCTGAATTTCCTCAAATTAAGTTAATTTAAGGAAGTCTGAAACTGTCACAAATAACCCTAGTATGAACTCAAAAGGGGTTTCCGGTCTAAGATAAATGGATATATTATGCTAATGTAAAATGTGAACATGTGGTAATTTTTAATTAAGACAAAAACAGATTTAAATAATTTGGTTTGAGGTTTTGATAATACACCTATAGCTAAGACTCTTCAATCAAAGTATCTGTAAAATGGCATTAAATTCATTTTTAATCACAAACCCATAATTTTACAGGAAGTTTAAATTTCTTTAAGCTCATTAAAAAGGTGTGGACACAGGTCATTTAACAATAAATTAAATATTACCTTTCTGTAATTTTACCACTTTTGGGCAATTAATATTTTAACTTCCAAGCATTATGATAAAAGTCAGCATCTGTGACATTACAGTAATTATGGCTGCTTTCAATGATCAAAACTGTGTTTTGACAGTTTAACAATGCTTGTAGACATTATACACAACATTTATTCAATGTTTTTATTTTCCAAATATCAATAATTAAAGGAGATTTGTCAATTAACAAGCAAATCTATAACAAATTACAGAACATGTTTTTTGTTACGGTTAACTATTACTAATTGTACCAAGTTTAAGAACTGTTTTTCTCTTTTAAATAAGACAAATAATATTTGTGAAAATACGCTAAATTCCTGAATGTATTGGAACAGTTTTTTTTTAACGTAAAAAACCCCCAATATTTTCCTTTAAAAAAAAACAAAAAAAACAGAAATGTTATGGTTATTCACAGCTACAGGTTTTTCATGTTAATTTAAATTAGACATGTAAATTCAGTTTATTTTTGCAATTTTGATATTTCCATGCATTTCAAAAATACAGGGGAAAAAAATCTGAAATAAAAAAGGAATAAAACTGTAAAATTACAGTTTTTATTTATTTTTTATTACAGTGTATGTTAATGTTATAATTTAGCTCAAAGCAACTGTGCCAATGAGCAAAGCACTAAACCCCTAACTGCTCTCCCTGCAATTGCATGTCCATGGGTCCTGTCAGTGCAGTCATAATGTCTAAGATTCTATAAGTCATGCTAAATGTGGAATTTGTATGTCAATCTCTTTTAGAGTGCATTAGCTTTGAAGACAGGCTAAGGAAACAAATCCTGCAGAAGGTATGGATTAAGAGGATATCTCAGGTTGTCCAAATTAACCATGAGAGAATAGTTGATTGTTAATTGTCCAATTTTCAAACTAGTGTTGATTTTGTCAGCCATTTTAAAATTTTGTCTTAGTCTTGTGTCAAATGTGCTTGTTAGTTTGTCATATTTAGTCCACTGTATACTAAATATCATAAATATCCCCAACCCATTCATTCCCAAGCTGTCACATATGGACACATGGTCAAGACTCCTTCACATAATTTTGTAACACAATGGGAAGCCCTGTATTGTTATCCCCGGTGATAAATTCTTTACTCACCATTGTGTCTTGAATGAAAAGGTGGGTTGGTCCTCATTATCTAACAGAAATTATAGTTACATAGGTTGCGTAATTACAAATTAGTATTGAGCTAAGTTTATTACGTAAGCTTCGTAGCGTTAGCAAGCTACGTTAGCTAGCCAAAGTGTGTAGCTAGCAAGCTAACTATGTTAGTGTTAAAGGCATTGCCTGCCGTGGCCCACCGAAGCACCTTCCTTCACAGGTAGCCCGTCCTCATGCTCTCGTCACATATGGACGCATGGTCAAGACCCATTGGCGTCAGTTTGTAACACACTGGGGATCCCTATAGCATAGTTCATTGCAGTTTGAGAAGCCCTGTAGCATCAGTTTTTGACAGTGAAGGTAGGTATGATATTTAACAGAAAAGACTAAGTAATGAGGTGGTCGGGTGGATGTCGGGCCAGAACCCAGACTTTGAACCAGGAGAGCGGTGTTTGTGTCTCATGTGAAACAAAGTGTCAATATTGTGTGTCACGTAAATTATATAAGTTATGCAAGTTAACTGATGTAGTTATTTTAACCAAAACCATGATCTTTTTCCTAACCTCAATAGTTTTGTTGCCTAAACCAGCCAGTGTAAAGAACTTTGTGCCTAAGCCTAACCAAACTGCAATGTTTTACAACTTTAATAAACGTGGCATTTCCAAACGCTAGTGTTTTATTTGGATAGTGTAACCAGACATTGCTCATTTATTGTTGCTACTGGACGTTGCATATTTGTTGTTGCTGCTAAGCGTTGCTAACTTGACTGCAGAAAAATGACGCAAAAGGGGTACCCAGGGCATTAAAAAGTGACACCAAAGGGCCTTGACCAAGTGTCAATGTGTGACAAGTCGGGAGTGAGAATGTGTTGCAACCAGAACCATTAAATAAGAGTTACGACACTCCCATTCACTTCTTTTGGACCTCTGGAATGTTTAAGTGACACGTGTAACGTTATAACTGCAGCAGATAGATAACGACTTCATGCGCTTTTCTGCTGAAGAGGCCGACATGTGAAACCATTGGAGACTGACTTTAATGAGCGAGCAAGGCAATCATCTAAAAAAGGATCCAAATAGCAACAAGGTATGGCCCTGGCAGAAACAGCTCTGTGTCGTCCAGAATAATTTTAATAACTAATAAGTTGAACCACTGCCTCTGAACAGCATACATTAACAATCATGAAGGTAGGATTTATTGCAGGACTGCATTAGTTTTAGCTTGGTGTACCTAATAAACTGGCACTTGTATATTTAAAGAGTAACTTAGTGGAGTGCAACCATATCCAGCCAACAATAACTAGGATAAACTTTGTTCCACATTGAGGCAAACATGTAAATAGTATCAGATATACAAATAATTTGAGCTACCGAGTTATTTAAACATCCTTCCTTTCAGCTGCTGGTCTTACTGTGCTGAATACATTTAGTGGCCTTATTATTAGGTGCACCTGTTGAAACAGGCTCGATGCTAGGTGGAATGGTTCCTCCGGTGTGGCAGGTAAGGGTTAGAACAGGCGAGGCAGGTGAAGAGGAGTTGATGGAGTCCACAAAAGTAAGTAAGGCGTCTTCCGTAAGCAGAGCAGCACAGGAGCTGAGGAGAAACTCCAGCAACACTAAAGCAGAGCACAGGAAAACAGAATTCACAACGGTCTCAGGAAGCAGGTTTAAGCTGGTCATGGTGCCACCTACAAACATGACTGAGGGAGGAGGAACTGAGGAGATGGCAGGGTATAAAAGCCAGTCCTGATGATCACAGGAGACAGGTGTGTGAACAGCAGATTGCCTGCAGCTGGGGAGAACCACCCAGGGGTCCAGTGGAGCAGCCCACAACTCCGCCCTGAGGGAGAGTGTGGAAAGGATGAGCAAGAGGGAGAGGGAAAGAGAGACAGAGGCCAAACACAGACAGACAAAGACCAAAACCCACCAAGCACCTCTCACACACTCAAGAAGGGACAAAATAAACTCAAACACAAACACACAACACACCACCTATCACCTCCCCGCTTGTGGCGGTGTGACACCTGTACAATGTAATGCAGTTCAATACAACAGTGGTACCAACATTTAATTAAATTTACACATGAGCATAAATGTCTACATTTAATTAAATGTTTAATACTGAGGTTATAATTAAAGGGTGTGTTTAACTGAACTACATTGTGTTGTGTATATATATATATATATTTTTTGGCCTCCCTATTTACATACTGTACATAACAGGGCCAGAATATCAGAAACTCCTCTAAATATAATGCAGCTCTATACAACACCAACATCACAAATTATGACCTCAGTGATAAAACATGGAAGTGAATTAACACCTCTAAGAGAAGAACAAATCCTGGACAGTATAGGCAACATAAAAGCAGAATTCATGGCAGAGCTGGTGTATTTATTACATTAGATTGTATAAAGTGACCACTGCAGGCACAAGTCAAAGTTTTTCCTGTTGCTCCTCTGGGATGTGTGGTTGAGTGTGGTCACCCAAACCGCTGGGCTAGCCTGCCACCTTAACTACAGCAAATCTCAGTGATGAAGCATACGTTATTATTTGAGAAAAGTCTGCACATTTAAAAATTCTTGTAGATCAAAATGTTGCCTTAAAATACAAAGTATTAACATATAGAAATATTTGAAGTTTAAAAGTGTGCAGACCTTTTTTCCTTTTTTAACTTGCAGCGATATATATTGGTTTTGCTTTTCACCTGAGAATTTTTACTTGGATGTGTACACACTTGATTCCTCTTCTGGTATTTATTGTTTGGTCATCAAATTCAAAGAATCTGCAACAAAGTAGTAGTACTGTCATGACCTTGGATTTGAATGTGATGTTTTTCTGTTATTTTGTTAATGTCCATTCCTGTTTTACTCTTTGCCTCTGTGTTTTTGTTTAGGTTTGGTTAGTTGATCAGTGGTTCATTGTTCTCTGTATCTGGTTTCTCATTTCCCTGTGTATTGTCCGTGGTTTTACTTTCTGTTTTATTTTGTAATCATTGGTGTTTGGTGTTCTTGTCTAGCTTTGTTTCCTGTCTGCCTTGATTCCTAATGTGTCTCATCTGTGACTTATTGTCCTGCCTTGTGTGTGTGTGTGTGTGTGTGTGTGTGTGTGTGTGTGTGTGTGTGTGTGTGTGTGTGTGGTGTGGTGTGCCCCAGTATATATTGTCCTCAGTTCTGTTCAGTCTTTGTTGCGTTGTAGTCATATGTTGAGTGTTCAGACCGTTTTCATCTCAGGGCGTCCAATACCAACACTTTCAGAAAAAGTAACAAAGATACCCTTCAGCGCCTCTATGAGACGCACCGGGTGCCTCTCTATGAGACGCTAAGAGCGTCAGTTATGACGCATTGAAATGAGAACGCGTTGGGAGTGTTCTGCCTAGTGGTCGGTTTTCCCTTGATTTCTCGATTGTTTCCTTCTGTTTGGATTGCCATACCTTTTTTGGACTTAACCATGTGTTTGGACTACTTTGCCTTTTATTTGGACATCCTGTCAGTGAATGTTATCATTAAAATAAACCTGCAAACTGATCCAGCCTTGTTTAGTGTCTGCATTTTGGTCCACACCTCTGTTTCCCTGCCATTGCAGTCAGCCTTCCGGACAAGTACTAAATATGACCATATATTAAGGAGTATAGGAACTTGTCCGACAACTTTTAGTACACTGAAATAACATGAAAAAAGTTTATAGTTTTAATATCAAATTCTTTACTGGAGCACAGAACCAAATAACCAAGATCATGCCAATGTTCAAGTATAACTGTAATCTCAACGTCATGAAAATATTTGGGAAATATTGTCTTTCCATGTATAATACAATTATTATTTATATTATACTATTAAAATACATGTCTTTCAATGTATTAACCACTGATAATACATTGAAAGACATGGATTTTAATACAATAACACCCCATTCTTTCCAGCAGCACCAGGCTCGAGTCTCCTCCAGACCCGGTCTCATCTGGGGCAGCTGCCTTGGTCTACTTCTGACAATAGAATGCACTCACCAATAACAACCTCACTCACCCTCTCCCTGGATAAAATATAATGAAGTGTTTTGTTGAATGAATTTGGTTGTCTTATATATAGTTTGCACCACTGAGCAGCTTCAGTTATTTATTAATATTCACTTGGGGATGTTTATGTGAATGTGTCTTAACACAACAGTACATTAGGACATGTGTAATTAGAAGCATGGATACATACTGTAAATGTACTCTCTGGGAGCATTCCCCCTTCCCTCCAAAAATAAAACTCAACAAAAAAAAAAAACTTATTCAATTCAAAGTGCTTCATTGACGTGAAAGTTTTTAAAGCATCATTATACAATTAGTAACTTTTTGGTCAGCTCTCTCTCTCTAATATCAGTTAACATTAGCACAAAATATGATTGATAAACAGTATACTAATTATATATATTCTGAATATACAGTACATTCTATGCATGTATTTGTTTGTGTTCTGAGGTATAGTTTAGCCTATGTTTAGGGAAGGATAAAGGGATAACGTTACACTAGCCATTTTATAATAAATTACCATTTAACAGTAATGTTATGGATTGTACTGTATTCTGTAGTTAATGTGTTGTAACATTACACCTCTTCCCTCCAAAATGAAACACAAAAAACAATAATACTGCTTCCCTGACTACCCAGAAGAAATGCTATCATATGTGAGTGTCAGGATAGTAATCCAAACGCATTATGCCTTAAAGAGGTGGTATTATGCTCATTTTCAGGTCCAAAATCTTAATTAGGGGTTGTACCAGAACAGGTTTACATGGTTTAATTTTCAAAAAACACCATATTTTTCTCATACTGCACTTTGCCCTGTGTGTGTTGTACACGCCGCTCTTGAGCTACAGAGTGAAGCATCTTACTTTCTTTGTTGGGAGTTGCACATGCACAGTTCCCAGGTAAGGACTACTAGCCAATCAGAAGCAGAGAAGCGCAGGTCGTAACAAACAAGGTAGCGTGATCCAAATCAAAGCCGCTTCAGACTGCGACCATAACCTAGCAGATGGTATAAGTTACTCACAACCACACAACATCATTGTTCCACATCTTACCATAAACCACTACAAAAATCACCATATTTCAACTCAATTTTACATAAAATTTGAACGTTTGCTCAGTAGCTTTCACATCAGGTGTAACATTAGCATTATAGCTATAACTTTAGCTGTGTTAGCCAACGTTTACAACAACTCCACACTTGTACAGTCTGTGAAGTTACATTGCCATGTTTATTTTAAATATAATTCACAACCAATAAAGCATACTTACAGGTTGTGATTGTGAATTTCCAGGCCCAAACAGAGTCGGAGTTGCGTCGTCTTTTAGGACTAAACGTTGAACTGTTGCCGGTGTATGGTGTCGTCATAGCGACGCCACACACGACTGCCGCGATGTAATGTTCAATCAGCTGTGTTTTCCTCTGCCGTTGTTGCTGCAGCGGTCTGTGTGACGGCGGGAGCAGAGGGCTCTGTGAGCGAGCGGCTGGCCGGCCTCACACGCTCCTCCCGCGGGATGGCACAAGCTTCCCTCGCAGCCACTTGTGGAGCTCCTCAACTTTGAAAATAAAGCACATTTTTGTTCCGCCATCACTTCTCATAAAACTGTCAATATTCGAAATTTACACAGCTGATTTCTCACCTCAAAACTCAGAAGTGGATTAGTGATGAAATTCCATACGAAAACTGTAAAATATAAAACTTTCTGTTGCTGGCCTCTGTCTGGTGCACGCAATGATGATGCAGTGAATAGTGACGATTCTCTCTGACCAGTCAGCAGTCTGTTGTGTTTTCACGATACATTTTTGTGTCCCTCAGCTCTCTTGGAACCTCGACGGAGGTGAGGTGATACGAAAAAAAGTACCTGGAAGCAGGTACAGGTACAACATTTCTACAATGGAAACCCAAACAAAGGCGAGTCGAGCCAAAGAGCCTCCGCTCAGACTAGCTTGGTTTGAGGGCGTGCCTGACCCCGCTAGCTGCTTGGCAAGCTTTATGATGCGTTTTCATTGTGACGTCACAAGTAAAGGAAGTGAAGGGCTGGACTACAAACGAGCTGTTTTCAAGCAGTTCAGAGCAGAGTTTTCTGTGGGAGAGGGGAACTCCCTTTGGACTGGACTTTGGACTTTTTCACTTTGCAAACCTGTTACATGCAAAAGGAGAGGGAAAAAGCCAAAAAGCATAATACCACCTCTTTAATATTTATCCGAAAACTGCTGCAAAAGTAGTTGCTGCTGGTGTCTGTCCCACCTGAAACCATTCAAAGTGGTTGACAGCACAGATTGTTTGGAACAACTGAGAGCTGCATGGAGCATGTGACCGCGTGGCGACCAGATCAGAGAGTGTCGTAACTCTCTTATTTAACGGCTCTGGTTGCAACAAACCCACAGGGATCCTTTTTTTGTGTCGCTGCGGTCTCCATGTGATTATGTAACAAATGGAGTTTGAAATTGCCGTTTTGGGAAGTATGGTCAAGTGCCACCGGTATGGTTGTGTTAATTTAGGATCCGCAGAAAACGTGATTCCCCTAAATGTCTTCTACCTGGAGATACTGGGGAATTGCAAAAGCGTCTATAGGTTGAAGGATGTGGATCAAACACTGAAACAAAAACATTCGCTGCAGAATCCATTTGTTGAAGAGAGAAAAAAAAATTTATTTCAAAGAGGGATTGAACCCTTGGATTGTGAGTCCTGCGCCTTATCAACTGAGCTAACTGAACAACATGTTGTAGCAAATCACTATTATGGCTCATATTCTTATTCACAATCTAATGGTTAAAAATATTGCTCTCATCGTCGTTGCATATTCAACATAGTGATGAGTGTCTGCACTGCCCCTAGAACAAGAACAACTTAGTGCTGTTTGTCCGTTTTCAGCTACTGTGGAAACATGACGATGCAACATGGCGACGTCCACGGAATGAGGTGTTATGGAGACATAAATGGCTCATTCTAAGGTAATAAAAACATAAACATGGTTTATTATGTAAGGTCTTTACATACCACTGAGTTATGGATCTTTTATTGCATTTTGGAAATATGGTGCCACTTTACCCTGGCTACTTTGACTACATCAAAAAGAACATTAACTCTCTGGCTAGTACCTGTTGTTGGGCCATATGAGGAGCGACATGCCCTCCGTCCTTACTCGCCTTGCCTGTTTGGTGGAGTAAACGACAGCAACCTTCAACCGCTGGGCCGACTCGATTTCGCCGACTAGATGTGCCTTGATCAACGTCTGTCATTAACAAGACATTCATCCTCAAGGATTTCTTCACCTCACATGCTGTGGATATACTCCTGTTGAGGGAAACCTGGATAAGTACTGGTGAGTCCGATGCCCTAAAAGAGCTTTCACCTCCAAACTGTACATTCTTTAATTCTCCTACGACTACTGGACGTAGAGGAGGAATAGTGACAGTTTTTAAGAATAGCTTACATTGGAGGCCCCTGTCACCTTCTTCTTCTTCTTCTTTTGAACTCAGCTTGTTTGTATCAGGTCGGTCGAATCCAGTACTATGTGTAGTAATACCGCCCGCCTAAATATAACAAATATTTTACAAATGGCTTTTCCAATTTCCTGGCTGGGACCATGACAGATTATAACAAGATTTCAATTGCTGGTGATTTTACCATACGTGTCTGCTGTCCTTCAAAACCACTTGCTAAAGACTTGTTAGATATGATTGATGCTTTTAATCTTTCACTACATGTTACTGGACCAACACAGGAATATGGCCGCATGTTAGATCTTGTTTTATCTTATGGGTTTCCCATTTCTAACATCCAAGTACATAATGCTGCTTTTTCTGATCACATACCTGTCTTATTTGATCTGTCTCTGCCCTCTTATAGTCTCAAACTGCCTGCTCCTACGCGGCTGTGTCGTGTGTTTAAGCCCTCCACTGCTGCTCAGTTTAATTCTGGTTTTATTAATATAACTCAGTCTGGTCATAGTTATCTAGCTAACCTTGACACAGAGCAATAACTTTCTTCCTTCCTTCCTATCTGTGCTGACATTCTTAACACTGTTGCACCGCAAAAAGTTAGGTGCCTCAGATCTAAATAACGTCTCTTTTTCTCGAAACTCTAAACACAAATACACAACTTCTCCAAATTCCCCAAACATCCTATTTTTAGGTCAAAATGAAGCTCTCTACTCATAACCATACAATCTTAATGAAAAACCAAACTTAGCCCTCAAAAACACACAACACAGTCTTACACACTGGTGAAATAAATTCAAAAGAATGGTACAAAAACGGGTTATTAGTAATGTTGCTTGTGGTTCTCTCCCTCAAAAACCCACTAATCACAACTAAGGCTGAAATGATTCATCGATTAATAAAATGCATCGACGCAAATTCTTTGCATCGCTGTGAACACGGCGTGATTATAATGGCGCTGTTTGCAAAGTGGAGGAAGAGAGAGAAAACAGCGAGGGACAAAGAAGAAAGTGTCCAAAGTATGGGATTATTTCAAGCTAAAGAAAACAACTCTGTAATGTTACAGTCCGTCCACTGTAAAACGAAACTTACTGTATATCACCTCGGCAACAGTATGACGGCACCTGATCAGAAAGACCACAGACAAGGTAACAGCAACTTTAACATTTAACTGAAATCATGATTGATTGTTGAGTTGAAGGCTAGCCAAAGTAAGCCGCAGTCCTCAGCTGAAAATGTACACACCTGTGTTTGTTGTTCTCCTTTTTGGGCCGTGAGTTGTAACATTACAGTCATGAGTTAACTGGGTGTCGGGGAGCTGCACCTTAACTCAACTCCAGCTCTCTCTGTAGCTCAGACAATCCCTGCTACCTGCGTGTGTTAATCCATCCTTTCACCCATATTCTTTGTTTTTATTATTGGTATGTTTATAATAACAAACAACAGCTGTTTCATGTGCAGGATCGCTCATTTCCCGTTTCACTGTGTTTTCTTGACAAAACGTGGTTTGGAGACCTGCGTTGGGTGACACAGCCGCTGTCAGCTCGTGTAGTGTGTGTGACCCCCTGTCACAATCAGTCACGTAGTGTGAACGCCACAACAAGCAACATTAAGACTCCCGCCACATGACAGCAAGTTGTGTAGTGTGAACAGCACGGCCATTGGCCGACGCTGAAAGTCGTGTAGTCTGCCGGAGCCTTTAGTATAACTTGTACAGTACTCGGGTGATGTTTGTGTTTGTAAAACAGCTGTCTGGTTGTTGGTCTGATGTTTGCTGTATGACACATTATGAATTTCCGAAAGGCTGCAGCCCTAAACACAACAAAAGGAATTTGCACACATTTTTCATTCCAGAGTGCTATACAGTACAACACACCAAACAACAAATTATTCTGCCCCAGGTCCTGTCTTTGGTCCGGGACAGGCCAGAGATTCTTGTTCCTCCCTCTACCTCATCCACCTTCTTCTTCACCTCCTCCTCCTCCATCCTACTCCTGCTCTGCCTCCTCCTACTCCTCATCTTCCTCCTATCCCATCTCCTCCTCCAACTCCTACTGTTCCTCCTCCTTCAACTCTTTCTCCTTTACATACTGTACTATACTAGATAGATAGATAGATAGAGGGTTCCTATGAAAAACCTGGAAAAGTTATGGAATTTGAAAATATGTTTCCAGACCTGGAAAAGTATTCTGAAAGAAATAAAATCCCAAAAGTTTTGAAAAAGTCATGGAAATTAGTTTCATTATCACTTCACATCAGGGATGTGATCGTGCATCTGCTTACAATGTTACAAAAACAGTGACAGAGATGATCATCTGCAGCTGAAACAGATAATATTGATCAGATAAGGAAGGTTTGGGTTTAGCTAGCTGGCCATTTAGCTATATCAGATGCCTTTTGTTGAACACTTTTTATAAAGTCAGTATGCTCCTCAATGTCACTTCATCACCAGACCAAAGCCTGGGACTAAATAATATAAATGTTTGATGTGCTACAGCAAACTTTTGCTGATGTTAGAGACCATTATCTTGCACAAGGAAAACCCACAAAAAACTGCACTAGTGTAAAGATTTATAGTATATTATTATAAGAAATGATTATGAATATAGTAACATTATAGATTTAATATATTAACATTATACTAACAGCATACTGTTAAATTAACTTTTTACTTTTTATTTATTGTTATAATATTATACTAATACTGATTTATACTAGTTTCTCCTCCAGGTTGTGGACAGATGTAGATTTAGCCAGAGCCAGGATCCATCGAAACACTGTCATGATGTCTAAAACTATGTGGATATGCAGTTTTTATTCAAATAACTATAATATTCTTGGGAGAGAACCCACAGCACCGCGCCATGTGCGCTTGTGTTGTTTATTTTCCTGCTTTTTGTCCTATGCCAATCACATGTCTGACTAATGCTAGTAAACACTTATGACATCTATTGATTAGTCGTTAGCCTATAAAATAGAGAAGGCTCTGGTGAGACTTTGCCACTCCCACATGTGTTTATTTTACATCAGTTGCCTGAGGTAGTTGGTTTGGCTCGCAACTGGCTTGCATCATTAACTATCTAGAAAATACACACTGCCAGAGAAATGTAGATTTAATAATGCGGGCAAGGACACTACTAAAAAGTTAATCTCTCTTCTCTGTTACCAAGCAAACAATGATGACAGATGCTGTATAGAACGAAATAGCCTATTAACTGCAGAGCACACTATGAGCGCTAAAGGTGGCTAATTCACATTGTTGTTACACATCATGTGCAGAAACAGGCCTGCTCTTTTTCTTTGTTCAGTGATGAAAATTTGGTTTAAAATCATGAAAAAGTCATGGCAATTCATTTGTCAAAATGTGTATGAACCATGTAGATAGATAGATACTAGGCCAACCTTTAAGGTGAATCTAAGCTAAGAGGGTCAAACAAGCATAACAAGATTAGGCTTTGACAGAAGGATTCTCCTCAACGTGGGTCTGAGATCTACTTACTCTGTTGTTCTCATATGAACTCTGTCCATTGATACATAATGTATTACCAAATTTTATGAGGACATGTCATGTCCAAAAAATCCAAATAAAAAGAAAATATCAAGATAGAAATGAAGGATTTACATTTATGTGGGAATGCGACAAAGGTTATTCAGGTATATAGAGTATACCAGTATTCATAGTATCAGCATTGTAAAGCATTATGTAACTACACTCAGTGGGCACGTTACCAGGTACACCTGTACAATCTAAATCAGTTGTTTTTGTGACATTGTCAGACATATGTAAAAACATAACATGTCTGTTGTGTGAACAGTAACTGTATATTATAAGTAACTGTATATTATATGCATACTCAAAGTAGACTGTGTCAGAACAGTTGTCACATGGCTTGCATTAGACTTTACAGGTGTACCTAAAAAAGTAGCTGCTGAGTGTTACAGTAGTGAGATTAGTTTTTCTATGTCAACCAGGGAGAGAGGGATTACAATTTTAAATTCAGTTAATAGAGTATGTTTCTGTACAGGATAAGGGCCAGACAGACTATAGATAGAATGCAAAGCCATCTTGAGATTTTTAAAATTATTAAACATCAACCATGGCTCTCATTATAGCCTATAACTTCTATTCTACAAAACGGATTTATTCAGATCATATTGCATACACATTTTAATAGCTGGTAAGCAGAACATGACAATTATTTTTTTTTATTTAACTTGAATTTATTGATATTAAAACCTGTCTTTGACAAGTAATCAGGTAAAATAATAATACTTAACAGTATGGAATTATTATTTGATTAAAAACAACAACAAAAAATTGTAAACCATTTTAAAAAAAATCACAATAGAAAAGCATTATAATAATTTTCTATTTACATATTGACATTTTATAATATTAAGGCTGTGACTTGAGTTAGCATGCAAAATATTTACAGTATATGCACTTAAAAATTATATTATTAATGCTTAATCAAGATTTAATAATATTAACTTGTATTTTAGCATTATTATAGTTTTAATAGTGAAAAGAGAGAATAATGCATACAAAGGAAGAAATAGAAACTAGACATTTTGCTGTGCATTCATGCTGTTCAGTAGCCTGGCCTTTTTCGCAAATGTGTACTAGTCTGGAACCTCAACAATAATTTATAATTTCCAAGGAAATTATCAACAGGTGCAAATCAAAGTGGCCTCTGAAAATAACAGGGACACACCTACAACCAATCAGAGCAATGAAATATGTGAAGATACAATTTAAAGCATGGATTTTAGCCATAATTGTTCTACCTTTGTTCTCATGGAAAAGGCAAATGTGCTTTGACATTTCAGAATTGTGCACTCCTCCTCTGATCGAGCACCCATCCAGCAGGGTTCATGTCCAGCTTTAACATGTTCAGCACCCAGGGGTCCTTCTGTGCGCCTCTTATGAATTCTTCCATATTAATTTTACCTGTGTAACAGATAAGTCAAAGCATGGTAATATTCTCTGCTGAGACAACAAATTGTTCCCTTTGTAAATTGTCACTCCAAAGTGTTTTTACTGCATTGTTAAAGTGAAATGTGACTAAATGCTTACCATCTCCGTCACTGTCAACAGCCTGTAATATTCGATCCACAACTTCATCTACTGTAAGCCATGAATCTCTCACATCTGTTTTTGTTCCCTGCTTTATCCGATAGAGGCTCTAAATAGAAGAAAGAAAAATACATATGGTATTTCATGTAAATAGCACAGAAAATGTCACATGAACCACCTGCTGCTGCGCAAGTGACAATAACTGACCAAAAATGAAATTCATCAATTGCCACTATTGTAGACTCACATCAATTATTGACCGTAGTTCGTCCCTGTCCACAAAGCCATTGTTGTCTTTGTCATACACCTTGAATGACCAGTGCAGTTTATGCTCCAGGTCTCCCCGGAAAACAAGATTCAGTGCTGCTACAAACTCAAGGAAGTCAATAGTATTGTCCTGAAAGGTAGGTTGAATAAGAATAACTTGTCAGTATGTGACATTTTTGTAAAGCTGTACAATATGTGAAGCTATAATGGCTTTTACTCTCTTACCCCATTTTTGTCAAAAGCTCGAAACATATTCTCTGCATAATCAGAGGCTTCTCCTGTTGGGTCAACACCAAAGAAACGCTTGAACTCATGCAGAAAAAGTAGTCCACTTGGGCACTCTATTACAAACCTTTTATACATATCCTGAAGTGTTTTGACATCAATCTCCTCATTATTCTGGGTATGCTGTGTCTGCCCCATGGCTGGCTTGAAATTTAACAGTCCATAGTCCTGTAGCCTTTGGGTATATACTCCGCGATGCAGTGGCCAGACTTGAATAAGGCATCTCCTACTATTGGGTGTTTTCTTTATAACCCTGTGGAATCTCTTAGCTCCACTTGTGTAAGAGACAGGTGATCCTGCTCTCAGGATTACTATGGGATTAAGTTGTGGGGTTTCCTCTATCTGAGTTAATTAGGTTTGCAGCTAAATGTGGGTCTAAGATAAACTTGTAGGAGTGGCAGGTAAGGTAAAGGTATGTGCTTTCCAATAGTACAGCATACATTATATTATTGTCAGTGCTGACAAAAAAGAGGAAGATCACTAGTTATTCTTTTAAAAGCCCAGTTTGGGGAGGGTGTGAATTAAACGGAGACTTGTATTTGATGTATGTCAGCATAAATGTTACTTGCTTTCAGTGGAATCCAATTACTTTTAACACATATTAGGTCAAATGTTTAACAGTACTGTTGTTTTGTTGCGCTGCATTCATTGATTTTTTTTGTAGAAACTTGGGCAAACATTGATATTGAAAAAACATATCATCTTATCAAGCTTTTACTTTTTTCAAACTTTTATTTCTACAGAGAAACATTAGCATTAATTTGCAGTCATGTTTTAGAACATCTAATGAATGTCCAAACTACACTTTCCTGTTAGCTGTTGTGGTCTCCACCAAATCTAAGAAAAATATTTGTCACTTTAGCGTATAGGTGTTCCATTTTCTTAACCAGCAGGTTTTTAAACGTATTTCTGCAGTTTAGAGCTGGTCAAGTACAATTGGTTTCTCATTTCCCCCTGAAAACAGCCTTGGTCGAGACTATAATAATAAATATTGGATGGATTTCCATGAATCAACATGTAAGCATTATCATTAAGAGCGTATTATCTTTGTTAATGTTAGAATTTAGCTCAAAGCAAAACTGTGCCTACGAGCAAAGCACTAAATCCCTAACTCAGAGTCACTAATAGGCGGACTGCGGTCCGGATCTGGACCCGTTTGCTGTCCTCTCCGGACGCAGCTTGCGAGTCGAGTCTACGAGACATTTTGGAAACACACGAATTGAGGAGACGAAAGGGAAAAGAGATTTCACATGGCTTTTAATCAAGAATGTACAGATTTTTACATGTACATTCCTCCCATGGCCAGTTCAGAACCAGAATATCTCAGATGCTGCTAGCTGGCAGGACAAACTAGAGCTCACGTTTCTCACTGAACAAGAGAAAGTAGGAAAGTGGTAGCTCTATAAGAGGGAATGAAAGAGAAGAGGAGGCATTATAACTGTTCATTTGTTATGATATGTTGAGTGTTTATTATAAAATTGGTTAAGACTACACTTCATCACTTCAAGCTACACTTTTTATTTAATTTTTTCAAAAAATTAGGCACTTTATTTTAGTTTACTTAAATTTAGAATTTATTATTAGAGTAGTTATTATTTATTATCCCTCAAGTTTGATGTGAAAACTGACTGATTCTTGAAATATTATTTGATTTGACAGTCCGACTAAAAACATATGTTGATATAACTATACGTTATGGTACTGAATGATAATGCAAGTTAGTCGTTTTGATGTTTCGGACCTTTGCTTCGGGAAATTTTCCCTAACTGGACCTTTTTGAATTCTAATTGAATACCCCTGCCCTAACTGCTCTCCCTGCAATTGCATGTCCATGGGTCCTGTGTCAGCAGTCATAAGGTTTTTCTGTTCAGAAAAAGCTGCTAAGAGACTAAAGAACTGATTTCAAAATCCTGCTGTTAGTTTATAAAGCACTAAATGGTTTAGTGCCAAAATACATTTCTGATCTTCTGCTTCGCTACGAACCATCCAGACCTCTCAGGTCGTCTGGGGGAGGTCTGCTTTCTGTCCCCAGAGTCAAATCTAAACAAGGAGAAGCAGCGTTCGGTTATTATGCTCCGTATATCTGGAACAAATTCCCAGATAACTGCAGGTCTGCTGAAACTGTTAGTTCTTTTAAATTAAGACTCAAGATGTTTCTTTTTATGATTGCTTTTAATTAAATATTTAAGATTTTTCTTTTTACCACTGCCTTTAACTAGTAGATTGATAACTTTTACTGTCCTGTTTTCTTTTTCTTTGTTTTTAGCTTTTTACCATTGCTTTTAATTAAATATTTACACGGTGAGAAATGAGTAGGTAATTGAGTGAAAACATAATGAGAGTGAGATTGAACAGAGTGAAGGAAGTGGTCTTAAATCTCACGCCTGAGTGATTTGCAGGAACCTCTGTCCACCTGTAAACTTGCAGGTGGGTCCAGAGTATAACTGGATCAAAGTGGCCTGCGAACAGACATGTCCTGGTTTCTCTGTAGTGTCCGAGGGTTTTTGGAGTTTCAGTGGACCCAAAGATTGCTATGGACCTGAGTACAGACTAGCTAGAGAGTAGATTAAGTGTACTTCTCTGTTTATTTTCTTTTCAAAATAATTGTAACTCAATTATTTGCTCAACCTGTTTTTAATTCTTTTAACCCTGATTGTACATTGCACTGTAACTTTTATTATTTTTTTAATGTGTATTTTTTCAATTTTCCTATGTTGCTTTTAAACATTTTTATATTTCCCTGTTTTATGTAAAGCACTTTGAATTACCTTGTTGTTGAAATGTGCTATACAAATAAACTTGCCTTGCCTAAGACTCTATAGGTCATGCTAAATGTGGAATTTGTATATCACTCTCTTAATTAGATTGCATTAGCATTGCGGACAGGTTAAAGAAACAAATCCTGTAAAAGGTATGGATTAAGAGGATATCTCAGGGTGTCCAAATTAACCATGAATGTCTTTTGAGTGAACATCTTTTTGAGAGTAGTTTATGAATTCCTCATATGTGTAAAATACTACTTGGCAATAAAGCTCCTTCTGATTCTGATGTGAATGAGTTTGCACCTTGTCAGCACAGGCTTTAGTTGGAGAGCAGAAGTGTATTATATGAGGTGCCCCTTGTCACTCTCTGTGTTTTGCACTTTTGTGTTTAGTTAGCGTTATTTTGGTCTGTTGGGTTTTGGGGGTCTGTCTTGTCTGTCGTCTAGTGTTCGGTAACCCTTGTCATGTCTGTTACCCCAGTGATCCCTCTGCATGTCTGTCTCTGTTTTCCCCTGCTCTCTCTCTTCCTGCCTGTGCCTCGTTAGCCTCATGTCTTTCACCTGTGTTGCTCCCGCCCTGCTCGTTAGTCCCTGTGTGTATATATACCTGGTGTTTCTGTCTTGTTTTTATCGGGTCATTGTATGTTGTCACCCTGTGTAGCAGTGTGTTTCTTGTGTTGTCAGCCTCACTTGTCGTGTTTCCCTGCTCGTTATTGGATTTTGTATGTTGGAGTTCTGTTGGACAATCTTTGTTTTTGGACTCTGTCATCAGCCACTCAGTTTGTAAGTGTGCTCGCCTTTGTTGAATTAAACTATTGAACTGTACCTGCACCTCTCTACGTGTCCTGCATTTGGGTCCTCCAACCTACCACCTGCTTCAGCACACACGAACCGTGACACCCCTATGGACATTATTAAGAATTACCATGCATATACATGTACTGTTCCCCTCACATACTCATATGAAACCATTCACATACTATACTGAAAAGCTCACACACATACAAGTCAACTGAAACACTGTTGGTCCCAGCCAATGATCCCAGCTTGCTCTTCAGGTAAGTTAACATTAAAGCTATACAACAAAACGTTAAATAATGATTTATTTGTTATTGCCATTATACATATGGTTTAAAATGCCTTAATGGTTTTAAGTATATACTGTAATTGTGGTTTGCAATACCACAATTGTCTACATGAAATGAGCTAGTGTTGCCGTGAATCAGCTTTAAACTAAGTTCTGTTAAATGTCTAACAAGCTATTTGAAGCAAATCAATTAAACCTGAATTCAGATTTTCACATAACTTTAGTTATGAGTCATTAATTTGGATGTCACTTGATTATAACATTTCTTTTAATAAGTCAATGGCAAGCTAATGTTAAATATGGTGTCTACTTTAATTGATTTGATTCTGACTAATGCTCCTCACAAATTCTCATCTATTGTCTAATGACATAAGTGACCATTGTGTTGTGGCTGCCATCAGGAACACTTAGGTCCCTGACTTAAAATCACATGTCATTTGTAAGAGGAATCTTAAACATTTTAATGAACAGGTGTTTTATCATGATTTGTTTTATTTTAATTGGAGTAGAATAGGGCTTATTCCTGATGTGGAGACAGCTTGGACATTCTTTAATGAGGGTTTTACACAAATCATAAATACACATGCCCCTTTCAGGAGATATAGAGTAAAGGGGCGTGATAACCCCTGGTTTTCCCCAGAGCTAGCAAAAATTATTCATGAGCCTAACTTAGCTTGGGCCAAAGCAAGGACAACAGGTTCTACATCCGATTAGCTTGCATTTAGGCAGCTAAGAAACAAATGCTCCTCTCTTATTAATACAGCCAAATCTGAATAATACTTGTCTATCACCACTAAAAATTTTAATGACCCCAGAAGATTTTGGAAAACTATAAAATCCCTTTCTGTAAGAAAAAATTCACAAGTAGTACCCACCTTTGTTATGAAGGACTCAGGTTCTACTTGTTCTGCATCTGTGAATCCCTGTACTGACAAGCCAGGATATATTGATCAGTCTTAATTTCGTACCATTTTCGGTGAAGGAAGTTCATCAAGCCCTAAAATTCTTGGATTTTAGAAAAACCTCAGGACCTGACCTTATTGATCCATATTTCTTGAAATTGGCAGCCGAATTTGTAGCTGTGCCTCTTCCATATCTTTTTAACCTTACAGTGGAAAATAAGGAAATTCCAAGGATATGGAAATCAGCTTTTGTTCTCCCTGTATTAAAAGGGGGTGACCTAGCTGTTTTAAATAATTACAGTACCTAATTTATCAGTACTAGCTAAAATTCTTGAAGGTCTTGTGAGTGATCAATTAAAGGAGTTTTTATACTCAAATGCCGTTTTATCTACATATCAATCAGGCTTCAGGAAAAATACAGCACCATCACAGCTACAATGAAGGTGGTAAATGAGGTTTTGACTGCACTTAAGCAACATTCGGCATTACTCTTAATTGATCTCTCCAAAGCTTTCGATACTGTTGATCATGAACTCAACTTATTAACTCAGAAATTTAAGAGCAAGCAGTTGCTTGGTTCCTAAACTACCTTAGCAATAGGTCTCAGTGTATTAGATTAGATCAATTGAATATCTGCAAAATGCGTTTAGCGAAGTCCAAAATACCCTTATGCAGCTGAAATTAGTTCTAAATGCGGATAACACCAAACTTATGATGTTCACCAAATCCAGGACCAGGCCACAAAGCATCCCTCCGGTTGTCATTCTGGGGGTAAGTGAAATAGAGGTTGATAACTCCTATAAATACCTTAGTCTTTTGATTGATGATTCCCTGAACTGGGTTTTTATTTTCAAAATAAGTTGTGTTTTTCTATTAATGTAAAAAATCAACTTGTGGCCACCACTTTTTTTTTTTTAATCTATTCTGGACTATGGTGATCTTTTATATATGCAAACCTCTGCACAGAATATTCATGAGTGGCACAGATTACCATGCTTCCTTGAGGTTCATTACAAATTGCAAAGCGCTGGCTCACCACTGTGAGCTATAATCTCGGGTTGGATGGCCTCCTCTAGCCACCTGAAGGCTATTTCACTGGTACACTTTTTTATTTATATATATATATATATATATATATGGCAATTCTTGGTCTGCTGCCAAGCTATCTGTGTTAATATCATGCAGAAAAGTAATGGGCAACACTTTGCGTTCTCAGGACTTCTTTGTGCTCTCTGTGCCAAATACCCGTATGGAAATGGGAAAGAAGGCATTTCTGTATTCTGCACCTTCAGAATGGAATAAGTTACAAAAGGACTTGAAACTCGCTGAATTAATTCCGCTAAACGCATTTAAATCCAAAATGAAAGACTTAGAGGCAGATGCCTTAATATATAAATCCTCTTAGATTGTAAAAATGACTTTATGAAATGTTAGCTTACTAGTCTTCTGTGTTATTTGTCTGTACCTGTGTTTGTATACAGGTGCTGGTCAAATAATTAGAATATCATCAAAAAGTTGATTTATTATTTATGAGAGCCCAGGTTGCTCTGATAGTGGCCTTCAGCTCTTCTGCATTGTTGGGTCTGGCATATCGCATATTCCTCTTCACAATACCCCATAGGTTTTCTATAGGGTTAAGGTCAGGTGAGTTTGCTGGCCAATTAAGAACAGGGATACCATGGTCCTTAAACCAGGTACTGGTAGCTTTGGCACTGTGTGCAGGTGCCAAGTTCTGTTGGAAAATGAAATCTGCATCTCCATAACGCTGGTCAGCAGCTGGAAGCATGAAGTGCTCTAAAACTTCCTGGTAGACGGCTGCGTTGACCTTGGACCTCAAAAAACACAGTGGACCAACACCAGCAGATGACATGGCACCCCAAACCATCACTGACTGTGGAAACTTTACACTGGACTTCAAGGAATGTGGAGTCTGTGCCTCTCCTCTCTTCCTCCAGACTCTGGGACCTTGATTTCCAAAGGAAATGCAAAATTTACTTTCATCAGAGAACATAACTTTGGACCACTCAGCAGCAGTCCAGCCCTTTTTGTCTTTAGCCCAGACGAGACGTTTCTGACGCTGTGTCTTGTTCAAGAGTGGCTTGACACAAGGAATGCGACTGCTGAAACCCATGTCTTGCATACGTCTGTGCTTGGTGGTTCTTGAAGCACTGACTCCAGCTGCAGTCCACTCTTTGTGAATCTCCCCCACATTTTTGAATGGGGTTTGTTTCACAATCCTCTCCAGGGTGCAGTTATCCCTATTGCTTGTACACTTTTTTCTACCACATCTTTTCCTTCCCTTCGCCTCTCTATTAATGTGC
>NC_060171.1:15177605-15196404 GCF_021292245.1 Micropterus dolomieu | reverse complement strand
GACCAACACCAGCAGATGACATGGCACCCCAAACCATCACTGACTGTGGAAACTTTACACTGGACTTCAAGCAACGTGGATTCTGTGCCTCTCCTCTCTTCCTCCAGACTCTGGGCCCTTGATTTCCAAAGGAAATGCAAAATTTACTTTCATCAGACAACATAACTTTGGACCATTCAGCAGCAGTCCAGTCCTTTTTGTCTCTAGCTCAGGCGAGACGCTTCTGACGCTGCGTCTTGTTCAATAGTGGCTTGACACAAGGAATGTGACAGCTGAAACCCATGTCTTGCATACGTCTGTGCGTGGTGGTTCTTGAAGCACTGACTCCAGCTGCAGTCCAGTCTTTGTGAATCTCCCCCACATTTTTGAATGGGTTTTGTTTCACAATCCTCTCCAGGGTGCGGTTATCCCTATTGCTTATACACTTTTTTCCTACCACATCTTTTTCTTCCCTTCGCCTCTCTATTAATGTGCTTGGACACAGAGCTCTGTGAACAGCCAGCCTCTTTAGCAATGACCTTCTGCGTCTTGCCCTCCTTGTGCAAGGTGTCAATGGTCGTCTTTTGGACAGCTGTCAAGTCAGCAGTCTTCCCCATGATTGTGTAGCCTATAGAACTAGACTGAGAGACCATTTAAAGGCCTTTGCAGGTGTTTTGAGTTAATTAGCTGATTAGAGTGTGGCACCAGGTGTCTTCAATACTGAACCTTTTCACAATATTCTAATTTTCTGAGATACTGATTTTGGGGTTTTCATTAGTTGTCAGTTATAATCATCAAAATTAAAAGGAATGAACACTTGAAATATATCAGTCTGTGTGAAATGAATGTACACATTATACAAGTTTCACTTTTTGAATGGAATTACTGAAATAAAATCAACTTTTTGATGATATTCTAATTTTATGACCAGCACCTGTATATACTGCTGCCTGCCTTGGCCAGGTCACCCTTGCAAAAGAGGGTCTTAATCTCAATGGGACTCTCCTGGTTAAATAAAGGATACGTTGCTCGCATTTTCTCCTATAATTGTGACATAATGGTATTCACAGCATTAAAAACAGAGCCCTCTTTAATCGTTGGCTATATATTTTTACCTGAAGCATTTAATAGTTATTCAGTTATTTTCCTCCCATAGTATTATTGGTGACAGCTATGTTCGGCCTGGTACCCACAAAGACCTTGGGAAGCAATCTCAGTGTGCCACAGGCCTATACAGTACCTGTTGGTGTGGCTGATGTGAAAAGGCCTTCTCTACTTCTTTTCCAACTCTCTGCAAGGAAGAGCAGCAATGGATCTCCTCATTGTCCACTGTAGTTTTAAATATTGTCCACATTTGTGTTTTATGTCAAATAAAAATTTATGGTTCCCATTACAGTAAATTCTAAATATTTTTATACCTTAGTTTGTCTGTGTACGCGAGAGTATTTTAACATTGTACCTTATAATTGTATATAACATAGGAGCCTTACACCCAGCAACTAGCACCAGAGAAGGTTTTGAAGAGTACCTTGTTTGCTGCTCTGATACAGTAAGTGTAGTTTAAACACAAAAGAATGAAGAAGCTTAAAGAATGAACTGCTCACTGAGAAATTACAAATCCCAATAGGCGGTATCATTAATTGCAATGTTGCTGAGAATGTCCAAATAAAATCAGCAAATATCAGCATTTAATTTTTTTATTTTATATTTATGCAAATTGTTAATCTATAGCTGAAACTCATTTTTGTTAAAATTGTAGATCACCACTTTATTTCCAATTAAAGGAAACTGACGAATGGATGAAGAATGTACTTCCATACATCTTACATAACAAAAATGATTACCAATACCTGAGAAACAGTTCAACAAATTAAAATACATTGATTGCATTCATGAAAACATCAATTTTAAAAGTTTGCAAATGTAAATCTTGTTTTCTGTGACATGAAATAATTTGCTGTAACAGTAATTATAAGAAAATAACCTATGGATTGGAAGCCAGTGTTGTAATATAAAAACTTAAATCAGCGTTCATATATTGTGGAATTAGGTGCTGTGAAGTAAACAAAAGGCTAAGCAAAGCAGGAGATGGCAGATAAGACAGCGAGCCACGTTGGAAGCTGGGACTTGTATATACTGTAGAATGCTGGACCCAGGTGTGCCACATTTGGATGGATACTGCTCTCAGCCTCTATGGCACCTCAAAATACAATACAGGAAGACAGTTATTGACAAAGCACACACACTAAGCAGATTAGCTTGGGCTGTCGAACGTCTTACATGAGAAAGATGGTTTACATCCCAGTTACGTGTCTTTAACCCCTGCATGCCCTCTGCACTCGCTGATGCCCAGTGTCCACTGAACAGACACAAATTTCTTAGGATGAAACTGCTTTATTTGTTGTTAATGTTTTAATGACCGGGTCTGTTTATTTTGGAGATAAGATGACACACCGGCTAGGTTATTTCTGACACAGATTTGTTGTACACAAAAGCATTATCAGGGAAAAATGCTATAGGGTACTTACATACAGGCTAGCTGAATAGCCAGTCAGTAGTAATAACTTTAGTGACAGCAAGAAAATTAGCGCTTGTTCTAGCCAATGCCCGGTTCAGTTGGTCATTAAATATTGCCATCTTTCACAAATGAATGCTTGTTAACATGTTTGCATGATGGGTGTCGTGGCAAGGTAGTTACCCCTGATAGAATGTGTTCCCCCAGCGCATGCATTCAGTGATGTAGGTGGACTAACGATTTCACCAAAGTAAATGAAAGTAATAACATGTGGATTGTTTTAATGTATTGCTTTTATTCTTCTGTGCATTATTGAGCGGAATAAATATTTTGGCAGACTGCACAGCCTGGTAGGAACAGTACTGTAATCACTTTGTGTGTATGTAAAATGTTATTTCAATGCAATGCATTATTAAATAATTATGATAAATTTACCCATTAAGGAGGGGGGATTCAAAACAATTTACAACAATATCTAAAGGCCATTAATTGCAATGGAAACATGGATTACAAGGAAAAAATATTGTCTACAATGCTGCATTAAGTTCAATGTATATATCGAGTCAATTAGGTAAGGTGGGAAATGTGTTAAACTGATTACCGTGATTTTGATTTTACAGCATAGATTGCACCTCAATTACAAATGGTTACAGCGTGTCTGGATCTAACATGGATGACTAAGCGATAGACTCCATCTTAATTATAACATCAGATAATAGGGAAATAAATTGTTGCCTTATGAGGGTGAAGATATAGATAACACGTACCATTAGCCTGCTAAAGAATAAGACAGGTGTTGCTTGCTTTGCAAAACCTTGTTAATAAAACAATATTAAAACGATAGATTAAACAATCCACGTTATATTTTTCCCCATTCTTCACTTTGGTGAAATTGCTGGTCCACCTTCACAGCTGTAGGCATGCACGCTCCCATGGCCAGGGGAACACTTCCTATCAGGGCTAGCGTTTACTAGGTTTGCACAAATAGGGGCAATAACAGCTAACGTTAGCTAGCTTCTAACTTAAACTAACTTACGCTAGGTAGTTGATGAGCCGGTTTCTGGCCTATGTTAACAGTATGGCACAACGGCACTTGGCTGTAATAACATTATGCTTTATTTGATGTCACATAATGAACAAAATAGCTTTTTAATGTCAGTCAAGTGATTGCTTAACTTCACCATCAACCCTAACGGTACTCGCCCCAAGTGTGCGTCTCTCCTTCACAAGCTCTGCCAGGAGTCTGTCTGGTCAGAGTGCTCCTCTCTATGGCGCCTCCCAGCACTGGTGTACTGGCATTTAATAACGTGCAGTGGGCCTACTAAAAGCCGACCCAACTGATTAGTTTGAAATGGAGCATATACTACTATAAGAGATCAAACTATGTGCCGATGCTTGTGAGAAACAATAAACATACATATTATGTATACGTTACACATTATACGTCGTACAATCAACAGTTGTTCGCTTTAATTACGCATGCTTTTATTTAAGCAACTTCCGTTTTAACTGAAATCCACTCATACAACGTACTGAAATGCTTTCATACAAAATACATTTCACTTGGATGTGTGTGAGCTAGAGTGTTTCAGAACAGAAGACAGAAGTGAATCCTGTTTACTTTACATAAACAAGTTCTCAAAATGAAAAGGGTGAACGTTACAAATATTTAGGTGTCTGGCTAGATAACAGACTAACTTTTAAGATCCATATGGGACATTTCATTATTGAATTAAAACCAAAATTTCTGTACAGTAACAAACATTTTTCTTATGCTCTGGCTGACTTATACTTACCCAAGGGCAACAGTTTTGTTAAACTTAAACTGAAGCTTTTATACTGCTCTTGAATCACTTAAGACCTGGTAATGGAGTTTGACAACTAAACCTGTATAAATATGCATGTAACCCTTTGTTGACACCAGTAGAGCTGATTCAACCAAGAAGGTGTACCTTACTATCACACCGGGCTATTATATTAAAAGTGTATTAAACAGGATCCTGGGTTCTTAGCTGTTGATGGCGAGCTGGCTAAATATTCCCTGTTTGCTAATATTCGGTACACTGACTTCAGACAGGATAAGTAGGCATAGACGACAAATAAACAATGTGTGTAAGAACAATAATACCGTGGTGCCTCCACTGTGGAACTACTAAGCTCACCTTAAGAACTGTACTGAAGTTCCCCAGAATTATGGTAAGTATTTACAAGTAAGTCAAATATGAACAACAGTATATAGTATGAAAAAGGGAAACACACATTTATTTTTTCTTTCCCGGTACTCTCAAAAACAAAGCTTTAAGTTCAGAGTTTAGACCTTACAATGATACCTTTAATATACTGACAAATAGCCAAAAAGATGCTTTATCAAACCACTCTGGTACTCTTCAAGTAACACCCTGTCTTGTTTCTCTTAGGGTGGAATAGAAAAAATATTAAACCGTGTGTGTGTGTGTGTGTGTGTGTGTGTGTGTGTGTGTGTGTGTGTGTGTGTGTGTGTGTGTGTGTGTGTGTGTGTGTGTGTACACTGAATGAAAATAAATGTAACCTGTACAGGTATCAATAACAAAAAAGTATAATAAAGTCCCAAGTACACACATCTGTACCATCACAGTTCAACTTTAAAAAGTTAAAGTTATTACCAAGCGCTTGGATTTGTAAACGTTGGGGCCCATACGGTGGTGCACATATGAAAGAGTAATCCTTTATCTCCCTGGTAGTACAGTTCAATGTTCAGAAAAGTCTCCCCTTACTCACGCGGCTCCGACAGTTCCAAAGAATCCACCGGCTGGTAGACGATGCAGCAGAATGGCGAGGTGCAGTAGGTAGATGTCCGCGCCGCGATGCAATTCCCGTGTGTGGGGTCCCTCCTCACAGCGGTGCTACTCTAGCTCCCACGGCTCCACTTTCTCTCTAGTTCTTGCTTGTCTCTCGCACGTGCGTCTTCTCTCCCGACTATCTTTTTCTACCCTCCCCTCAAGTGATCTCTAATCGAAACAAACTGAAATTACATTGGTTAAGTTATCATGACACGGGAATTCACGAAGAGCAAAGCATCATGGAAGGTGTAGTTTTTCCCATTAAAGATCCCACATGCAAAGAAACAGTCTTTTCATTTAACCATATTTAGTAGGCCCCTACATGCAGAGGTCTGCTCTTCAATCCCAGCTCTTCATTTGGGTGTTAATTTGTGGTTTCCATCTATGCTGATGGCTCTTTTTGGCTGTATGTTGTCTGAAAAGACTATTTTGTACATCTATTCTGTTACCAAGTCTATTAATGCTATACTGACTTTCCATATACAAACAAACTGCCAACCTTTCTCACATTTTTGTGTTTTGCTAAAGTAGTTATTACAGATACTTGTTCCAAAATAAAAAAAATATTTTATACTTTATATTATGCATATTACTGCCTGTCAAAACACAGCAAAGTGCTAGATAGATATTTTGATACATAGACTTCCAAATTATTATTAAAATGATAGAAGAGAAGATCCTAACCTTTAACTTAAAAAAAAAATCTGGTCACACTCATTAAGGTTGATTAGGTCTGTGTTTGGGTTTATGGTTTGTTGGTACTCTTTCTCACTTATGTTTAAGCTAAGAGGGTCAAACAAGCCTAACAAGATTAGGCTCTTGACAGGGATTCTCCTTACATGGGTCTGAGATCTACTTACTCTGCTGTTCTCATATGAACTCTGCCCATTGATACTTAATGTGCTGTGAAATTTTGCCATGTCCAAAAAATCCAAATAAAGAGAAAATATCAAGATAGAAATGAAGGATTTACATTTATGTGGGAATGCGACAAAGGTTATTCAGGTATGTAAAGTATACCAGTATTCATTGTAACAGCAATGGGAAGTAAAGCATTGTGTATTTACACTCAGCGGCTACTAGATACGCCTGTACAATCTAATCAGTTTTTGTGTGACATTGTCAGAAATGTGTAAAAACATTAATTTTATTTAAACATTTCACACACATCGATACCAAACACATTAAGGAAATCTTAAAAAGAAACAAAATACATGTGACAGTGTGGTAGAAGCCTATACTGGCTTATATGAATAATCATACCCAGAAGACATACAGTACATACAGTAAAGATAATACAAAGTCACAAATACATTAAATATTAGCAATATTAAACATTGCAGTTAATAAACATAAAGAGGAGAGAAAAAAGTACAAAAAAATCCAGAGAACCAGGAGTACTTATCTAATGTATAGAATGAACCGCCATTTTTAGGAGTAACCATTTTTCTTTAAACTCAAATGTTTTTTGACAGCAGGGCAATTCTGAGTCTCTTTTTGTACCCAGACAAGGACACAGAGAAATCCATTAAATGCACATTTTCATTATAGACTCCACTATGTTTAATAGAAATCTGACCATGTGATGTTTTATCCAGAGGAAGATGAAGATTTTTAGCTTGTCTACTCAGATAATTTTGGAACTGAATTATTAACAAAGTAATATCTAACACTATAAGGTTAATCTGAATTCATCTTACATTAAAAACAAATATACAGGTTTGAAGAATGTTGAAGAAGAAGGTCAAAAATAGTCAACACCTTCACTTTAAAAAAAGAGAGATTTTAAATGAGTTCCTAATCTTATAAACTTTTTCTGGAGCAGCAATATTTTGTCAAGCTAAGTTGGAAGAGTACTTGCCCATACGATATTACAATATGTTAAATATGGATAAATGTAACTATAATATAACATTAACATGTGTACAAAACCTCTTATTTTTCTATTTTTAGTAATCTTATTGCAGACAAAACCAACCTGTTCTCTCCAAGAGAGTTTGTCAATTCAGATACCTAAAAAAAAAAAAAAACAAGTGTTGATGAAACTTTGATTAATTCTTCATTATGAATATGGAGTTTAACAATTTGTAAACACAGTCATTTCTTTTTCCTGCAAATAACAAAGATTTTTTCTTCTTTAATGACAACTTATTTGTTTGAAACCATATACAGTAATTATAAAGATCATGATACATTTCTCTACAAAGAGCTGGTAGATCTCTGTTTGAGACCAAAAGATTGGCGTCATCTGCAAAGAGCAATGAGTCAGGTTTTCAGGCAGAGAAGACCCAAACGCAGATCTGAGTCAAGACAGTTTATTCAACAGAGAATGAGCAGGGGGAAGTCAGAGGTTCGGGGCAAAGGCTCCCTTCCAGATCCAGGGTTGGGGGGAAATCCGAGGTTGCAGATGGCGGACTGGGAGCGGGGAAGTTTCCAGGCTGCGGGCAGAACTGAGAGCTTATAGGCTGGCAGTTTGCTGTCGGTGGAGGTCTTCTGAGACAGACAAAGGTTAGACTGATGCAAACAATATTCACAAGGCAAGACAGATTCTAAGGTTGGCTGGGGCTGACACGACATACGTGTGGAGATTCAACAATCCAGCGGGAACTGGATGTCTTAGCCTACTATTTAGGCAGTGGCTGATTGTGGAACACAGGTCAGGTGCGCTGATTGACAATGAGTCTCAGGTGAGTGCAGAGCCCGCAGAAGACACGCCCCCAGCTCCCAGACTGGAGGGAGAGAGAGCCAAGCAGAGACAAACAAAACACGCTCACCACACACACTCCAGAGAAACATCCACAACACACACTTTAGATACTACAGCAAGATCATTTATAAATAATATATAGTAATGTGGATCCTTGTGGTACACCATACATTATTTTATTACTTTTCGACTCTTGACCATAAACACATAGTGCTCTCTATTAACAACATAGTTAACAAGCCACTTATAAACTTTACCATGAAATCCACATCTATACATTTTTGAAAGCAAAATAGCATGGTTAACAGTGTCAAATGCTTTTGAAAGGTCTAAACATATACTTATTGCATATTCATTATTATCCAAAGCTGTATATGTTCAGTATATCAGTAAGTTCAAAAAGTGCCATGTAAGTAGAATAATTTTTCCAGAATTCATACTGATAATCAGAGATGGGGACTTGAGTTTGAGACTCTGACTTGAGTCCGACTTAAGCCGCACACACAGTGACTTCGACTTGAGGTGCGGGACTCATGAACAATGTTTATTTTTAGGGAATGTCTGATGAGCTTGCTGTAATTCCCCTCCCTCCGATACCTATAACATACCTACATAACACGTAGTATCAGCCACAGTATATAGTATATAGTAGAGTATAGTATATAGTATCAGCCAGACGTGAGAGAGTACAACAAACACCGTAAGCTGCTGCGCCATTCATCATAAACTTTGGCTTTAAAACTTCATACAACAAGAAAGAGCTAAACGCAAAATAGGTTAGTAACCTGAGGTTGGTAAACATGTTTAGCTCAGCATTGGCCATCTAATGTTAGCTTGCTTCTTGCTTTAGCTACGACCTACTGGAGGTTAGGTCTGTCCTTCGTTATGAAAAGATAAATGAGCGTTTGTTTACTTGCCAAACTTGTGGTAGTTGATTAACGTAATCATTAATGTCCCGCTCTCTGCCATCACGTTAATTATTAACGTTAGCTGCAATCAGGTTACAGGTTTATTGTTGATCATGCAACGCTACAGTTTTATTTAGCTAATGTGTTGACTTACAGTAGTTAATAAGCTGTAATTAATTGCATTGCGCATTACATGGTTGTACTCTGCAAGTCAAAAACAGGTAACAGGTTTATAGTTGATCTTGTAACGTTACAGTTTTATTTAGTTAACGTTACACTGGTTTGAGAGTCCATCGGCCCATAAGGCATGGACAGCGTCCCATTGGGTAATTTTCTATACTGACACTGGGCCGGCCCAATCACATCTCTTACTAGCCCCTGCCCCCTCTGCTCTATGTTTCTTGCGTTAAACCCTGGCCCCCCAAAAAAATAAATAAATCTTCAGACGCAGTAGCAGGTCTGCAGTAGCTTCCACATCAACTGCAGGAGTATAGGAGAGCCGTGGCCACTGTCAGGCAGAGGAGGAGGCGTGTGTTAGCGGAGCAGGGTGACAAAGTGACCGTGATGATCTTCCCTGAATCGGCCATGGCATTTTTTTGTCCCAGTCCAGCTCTGATGAATGACTTCAGACTTGACTTAGACTCTAGCTCACTGACTCGAGCATCTTGTGATGATTATAGAGAATATTGTATGTGTTTAAGTGTTGCAGGATTCTATTATACACTCATTTTTCCAATATCTGAAAAAAGGCAATATTGAACATTGAAATGTTAACGGCTCGATAATCTGAGTAATGACTTCTCTGATTAGGGAGGAGCAAATTCCATCATGACATGGAGCAGATTTTTTGAGTTCTAATATACACCTCCTTAAGGTCAGGCAGATCAAAGTTATTAAAAGATGGGAAACTACCCTTTATATAATCTAATGCATTCACCTTTGTATCAGTTCTCTTTTTGGCAATAGTTGCAACTACAAGCTATATCAAATGGATAGTGAAAGTAGAATATCCATCTGTAAAGGTTAAAGAAAATTGTGCAGAGGCCTTTTTTTCTTTGAAGTAACTGATTAATAATTTTCCATGTAGACTTCATATTACTGTTGGCATTTGTAAAATTTAAAAAATAATAAAAATAAAAATCTTTTTTTAAATTAACACCTCTCTCACAGTGTGAACAGTAACTGAATATTATAGGCAACAGTTGCCACAAACTAATTAGACTGTACAGGTGTACCTAAAAAAAGTAGTTGCTGAGTGTAATGAGATTAGTTTTCTATGTCAACCAGGGAGAGAGGGATTACAATTTTAAATTCAGTAAATACAGTATATTTTTGTACAGGATAAGTGC
This sequence comes from Micropterus dolomieu, assembly GCF_021292245.1. NCBI lineage: Eukaryota > Metazoa > Chordata > Actinopteri > Centrarchiformes > Centrarchidae > Micropterus > Micropterus dolomieu. The sequence continues at coordinate 15,186,127 of NC_060171.1, read as the reverse complement.
CAGACAGACTAGATAGAATTTAAAGCCCTCTTGAGATTTTTTTAATTATTTGTGACATCAAGCATTGCCCTCATTATAGCCTATAACTTATATTCTACAAAATTGAGTTATTCAGATCATATTCATGAAGATGTGGTGATATGTGTAAGGCCATGAAGATCAAATGATGGTTAAAAACAGTGTTTCAAGTTGAGCCTCTACAGCAGAGGTAATTTATTGGCAAATCGGGAAATTTTCTTCATCTGGATCTCTTTGAATTTGTAAATAGTACAGTATTTCTGCCATGTCAGATTATGTCCACTAGATGGTAGCATTGGTTCACTGTAGGACCTTTTGGCCTGCATGCTGTGGGTGTGTACAGATACAGGTTATTGAGGAACTATTTTAATCCAGATATGGAAAAATCACAACTATCCACTACTTGATTATATAATCATTCCAAGAGTCACCACATTAAATGTTGAAATCTGTAATTCAGAATGTAGGGCCATTATGCATGATAAGTTATTTTACTTTTGATACTTTAAGGATATCTCAGATTGTTTTTGTACAATACGATTATAGTCGATTATCATGATTATTATGCATCTGTTTAATAGTAGTAACACTAGTAATGGCTTAAGTTGATTTTTAATATTTAATTACATTAACAATTATATTTCTATAAAAGTATTATTAATACAAGAGGAATATTAACTTAATTTATCTGCCAGGGGAAATTGTTATTAAGGAGGGGAATAAACTGAACTTGTTGTGGGGCCAGCCCAGCTGACGGTGAGTGTCCTGGTTTTTTCCACCCCTCCTCGTCCCCGTTGGGTGCCGGCTTTTTCTTCATTGAAAAGAAGCATAAAAGCCTCCATCCTTGCATCAATTATCGGGGGCTCAACGCCATCACCGTAAAAAACAAGTACCCTCTGCCACTCATGGACTCGGTCTTCGACTCCCTCTCCCGGTCCACCATTTTTACTAAATTAGATCGAAGAAACGCCTACCATCTGGTGCGGATCTGGGAGGGGGACGAGTGGAAAACGGCCTTTACAAACCCCTCGGTCATTACGAATACTTAGTCATGCCCTTCGGACTCACCAACGCCCCCAACGTTTTCCAAGCCCTGATTAATGACGTCCTACGTGATTTCCTCCACCGTTTCGTTTTTGTCCACCTTGACGATATCCTGATCATCTCACGCGACTCCGCCCAGCACACTGAACACGTTCGCCTGGTGCTGCAGCGGCTTCTGGAGAACAGGCTCTTCGTCAAAGCCGAAAAATGCGAGTTCCACGTCCCCACCATCCAATTCCTCGGCTTCATAATCGAAAAAGGGCTCCGTGCCGACCCGTCCAAAATCCAGGCAGTCGCCAATTGGCCAACCACCACCTCTGTTTAGCAGCTGCAGCGTTTCCTAGGGTTTGCAAACTTTTATCGCCGCTTCATCCGGAATTACAGCACCGTCACCTCCCCCCTCACCCGTCTCATTTCCACCTCGGTCCCCTTTCCTGGTCTCCAGAGGCCACTGCAGCCTTCACCTGCCTCAAAACCCTGTTCACCTCCGCCCCTGTCCTCATCAACCCCGACCCCTCCCTCCAGTTTGCAGTCGAGGTGGACGCCTCGGACGTGGGCGTCGGTGCCACCCTCTTCAAGCGCTCCCCGGAGGACAACAAGCTCCATCCCTGCGCCTTCTTCTCAAGCAACCTCACTGCCACCGAGAGGAACTACAGCGTGGGGGACCGAGAGCTTATGGCCATCAATTTGGCGTTGGAGGAGTGGAGGCACTGGCTGGAGGGAGCAGAACACCCCTTCCTGGTTTGGACCGTTTACAAGAACCTCTCCTACATACAAACCTCCTGTCTCGTCGTCTCCGTGGTCTGAGAGGTGGAATCGAACGCACGCCGAGCCCAGTCCACCGATCCCGGCCCCGGCACCGGCCCCCAGAACCGCCTCTAGGTCCCATCATGTGTCTACTCCTCCAGTGGGCGCACGCCTCAAAGTTCAGCTGCTGGATGGCCCACACCCTCTTTCTGCTTTGCCAACGGTTCTGGTGGCCCTCAATGGAGAAGGATTGTCAAGCCTTCGTAGCGGCTTGTGAGGTGTGCGCCCGCGGCAAACCCATCAACCGCCCGCTGGTCTGCTTCGCCACCTCCCGGTCCCCGGTCGTCCCTGGTCCCATATCGCCCTGGACATTGTCACCGGTCTCCCATGCTCTAACGGAAACACAACCATTCTCACTATCGTCGACCGCTTTTCTAAGTCTGCCGACTTCATTCCCCTGCCCAAACGCCCCACCTCTCTGGAAACGGCCCACCTGCTTATCAACCACGTCTTCTGCCTCCATGGAATCCCTTTGGACATAGTCACAGACCGGGGACCCCAGTTCACCTCCCGAGCGGGCCAACCAAGACCTGGGGGCGGCACTCAGGTGTGTGGCGTACCGCAGTCGAACCTTCTGGAGTTCCTACATCCCCATGATTGAGTATGCTCACAACTCCCAGGTCAGCGCTGCCACTGGTATGTCTCCATTCATGTGCGCCTTGGGTTACCAGCCCCCGCTGTTCCCGTCCCTGGAGGAGGAGGTGGCGGTCCCCTCTGTACAGGCCCACCTCAGGCATTGCCGCCGGATCTGGAGGGAGGCCAGGGCCGCTCTTCTCTGCACCGCGGCCCGCAACCGTCAGCTGGCAGACCTCCACCGGGCCCCTGCTCCTACCTACCTGCCTGGACAGCGAGTCTGGCTCTCCTCCAGGGACCTTCCCCTACAGACCCCTTCCAAGAAACTCGCCCCCCTCCCCGGTTCATCGGCCCCTATCCCACTGAGGCTGTCATTAACCCCTCTGCAGTGCACCTGACCCTCCTGCCTCACCTGAAAGTCCACCCCGTTTTCCACGTCTCCAGAATCAAGCCTGTCGCCACCAGCACCCTCTCCGTACCAGTAGCAGCGCCTCCCCCACCACGGATGATAGACGGTCACCCCGCCTACACGGTGCATCGGCTCATGGACGTGCAACGTAGAGGTCGGGGCTACCGCTATCTGGTGGCCTGGGCCCGCTCCGCCAGGCCGTAACCGGTTATGCTCCTGGGTTCCCTCCAGCCAGATCCTAGACAAAACACTCCAGAGGGACTTTTACAGGGCCCATCCAGATAAGCCAGGTGGGCTGCCTGGGGGCGTCCGTTAAGGGGGGGGGGCCTGTTGTGGGGCCAGCCCGGCTGACGGTGAGTGTCCTGGTTTTTTCTCTTTTTTGCTCTCCCACTGTTTTGTTCTCCTGTATTCTGCCTGCCTCCCTGTGTCTCCTCCCCTGCGTGTTCTCCTCCTCTCTCCCTCCGCTCCTGATCCCAGCCAATGACCTGCACCTGCACCTCGTCAGCCACCTCGTCAGCCTCCCACACCTGCCAGTAATCAACCTCATCCCTGCCTGTATATCATCCCTGGTTCTCCACACCATCTTCGCTTGATCGTCGTTGCTCCCAACCTGGTGCCAACCTCTCAAGCTCTGGTTAACCCATAGACTGTATATAAAAATGGATGTAGCGTCCGTGACGTCAGCCATTGGTTTCTTAAGAGCCGTTTTGAAGCTCAAAATCAGTGGAGCTGGCCGGCGCCATCTTGGCAGCGCGTCACTCCCGGATAACCAAGAATGGGCAAAGAGGCAGGTCGTAGGTGGAGCTGAGGTGACGTGATGCTGAAACCACTCCCGTGTTGCTGAAACCACTCCCGCCTAGCTAGACGTGACCGAGATGCTACATGCTACTCTGCGGTGCTGTACGGTGGAGGTTGGAACTTGCGGCCGTGTTGATACCAGTTTACCGACATTACCAGCTACAGTCAAGGTAAGACACCGAAAAATATTAAAACAACTCACATATCTGACATTATACTTCACAAGGTTTTAAATGCTTTTTAATATATAAATGTGGTAACGTTAATGTTATTTTGCATTAACACTAAAGTTGGATTTTGTTGAGACGTTAACAGTTAACGATAACTATGAATCAGTTATTAATTACCTTAAGTTTACTTAACCTTACAGCTCAAACGAACAATTTCAAGCAAATCAATGTACATACCGTTGGTTACGAGCAGTTACGAGTCGTTTATTTGGACGTCACCTCAGTATGTTACTTGGAATAAACGTAATAAGCTAGCGGTAGATGTAAATGCTCCGTACTTGTATAGCGCCTTTCTAGTCTTTTCGACCACTCAAAGCGCTTTTACACTACATCTGCATTCACCAGTCACACACATTCATACACTGAGCCTAAGTGCTCAAACGGAAACTAACATTCACACTCATTCATACACTGGCGGAATAGCCGCCAGGGGCAAATCGGGGTTCAGTATCTTGCCCAAGGACACTTCGACACGCAACCAGGGGGAGCCAGGGATCGAACCTTCCGATTAACGGCCAACCCGCTCTACCTCCTGAGCCACAGCCGCCCCTAGCCACAGCCGTCTCAGTTACATGATGGAAGCTGTATATCTTGTAAAACGTTAGCCATGGTTGCTATCACGTTAATTAATTCCCCGCACCGCCATATTGAGTAACGCTGCTACTGTCGGCAGGGCTTTGTGAGATTATTGTCTGGAATAGGACACTTGAGAGAGAAAGGTCACAAGATTCTTGTTGAGGTTCTGATGCCTCCACATCTGCTACTCAAAGCTTAAACTTTGAGTCTAAAATAACGTTGCTAGTCTAGGCTACTGGACATTTGACAGCTGATATAAAATTGTCTGTCTTAAAAGGACAACACAAACATTTAGAGTCTCCCTTGTTCCATTTTCTCCCACTTATGTGACATAATAGTGCTGTCAACATTAAAACACTGAGGCATCTTTTAGAGGACCATCTCAAAAAATTTTAATACTGAGGAAAAGTTCATTGTGAGCATCAGAACCAGACTGAGAGTTAATTAGATGATCAGAGAGCTCTTCTCCAGTTGACATTTCTGTATAATTTATAATACAGAAATGTATTTTTATTCTAAAATGTTTATACATTTTGAGATAGTGGAGTTTTTATTTTCATGAGCTGTAAACCGTAATCATCAAGATGAAAACAAAAAGGGTTTGAAATGCTTCACTTTGTGTAATGAATCTACAATATATCAAAGACTCACTTTTTGAATAGAATTACGTTAGAATATTAACATCACCACAATATTCTATTTATTAAAGAACCATCTGTCTTTACTTTATATTTTTTTATCACCTGAAGAATTTATTACACATTTTCCTCCCAGAGTCACACTGTGGATCAGATGTCCCACCTGCTGCCAGAGAGCTGCAGAGACCTGGAGTCCTCATTGTGCTGATGGGGTGGACTGACATGGAAAGGCCTTCTCTCCTTCTGTTTTCTTTGAGTTTTAAATATTATCCATATTTGTATCATAGATCCATTTAAAAAAAAAAAAAAAAGATATGGTTTATGGTTCACTTGTAATAAATTCTATATATATTAGCACTCCCCGTCTTTACTACTTACTGAAAAGCTAATCGTATACCACAGATAAAACATGAAACATTAAAACTGAACTCTTGCTTAAGAACATCAGTCTGGTATAAGTTAAATAAGTGAACTTAATAAGTTAAAATATTCCCAAACATGTTTCACATGAAATGTTGAAAAGTAATTATGCAGTGTATTTCTGTGCAGGAGTATTTTTACTTTCTACCTTATACTTTAAGATAAAAAAGGAGCCATACAACCAGTACCCATAGACTGTATAACAGAGCCGGAAGTTTCTGAAGAGTGCCTTGTTTGCTGCTCTGATATAAGTCTAGTTTAAACACAGAAGAATGTGGGCACATCCAAACCATCCTGTGGCTAAGTGTTGAAACAAAGAATGATCTGCACAGAGTAATTATGAATCCCACTAGGTGGTTTTTATTGTGACCTTGCAAACTCTGAGGTCTCATAGCTGACGGAATGCACATGTAGTAAATAGGTGAGTCTATACAATGTAAACCACACAAGAGCTTCTCAAGTCGCAGTAAATGACACCTCCTACAGGGCTTCAAAACTATTCAGTGTTCAGATAATTCTTTGTTTTTCACTACAGAGTAACTTCTCAATGTCACATTTGTCTCTTAAAGAAATGTCAAAATAAAACAGTATACAACATCAACCTTTCATTTTTTACTTTCTACTAACATGTAAAATGTTATCCTATAAATGACATCTTAATATTTTCATTTACAGCTGTTAACTATAACATTGTTAAGTTTAGATCACACAATTTAAAATTAAAATATGAAACTGATGAAGAATGATATGTATAATTACTCTGCTACACTTTATAACAAAGTATTCCTAATACAAAAGCAATAGTTGAATAAATTAAACTCTTGTCTTGCATTCATGAAAACATCAATATTAAAAGGTTACAAATGTAAAAGTAGTTTTGTATGACTTGAAATGTGTGGAGAGTTATTATAATGATAGAATCTGTTGATAAGAATCCAGTGTCATAATTTCATGTCAGTAGTGTTTAGGTGTTGTGAATAAAAAAAATCAGGAGCTGGAAGCTGGAGCTGTTCTCTCCTGAATAGCTGGACACAGCTAATCACATCTGGAGGGTACTGCAATCAGCTCCTCTGGCACCTGTAAAGACAACAATAGGTAGACAGTTGAGCAGCTTCTTCCAAAGAGCCATAAAGCTACTGAACTCTGAGATCGCTTCAGCATGAAAACCTCTCTGGCATGTGACAGTAATTAGGGGTGGCAATGGGAAATACACCGTTTACTAATATGTGCAATATATGGTTTTCTGCTGGACACTGTGCAATAATAACTACTCAAGTCAGTTCTTATTGAACGTTTATTATAAGGATCTTATTTTATATTTCATACTGAACTGTACTACCTTTTTATTAAAATTCTAATCCAAACAAACTCAGAGGCAGCTGTCACACACCTAATTTCTCGCCTTAACTAAAACATCGCCCTAGTTACAGCCCAGCTACCTGTCTGCAGGCATAACGCGCATTATATGCTGACAAAAAAGGTGGATGCTGTTCTGCCGAATTATGCATCCACCTCTTAAGCTTATCAGAAACTTTGCTGATAAAATGAGTGTTTGCTGAATCTCAAGGATGTGTAATAACTTATTGATGACTCTAAACTGCATTTCATATGTACTTAGAATCAATCATCCCCACTGACGAACCCCACAAAGACTGGTATAACGTTATCGTTTTTAAACAGTAACGTTACACTTGGAGGTGCACGGCTCTCCTCAGGAGAGACAGTTAGGTCAAATAGTGGCATCGGTGCTCCTCGGTGTGACAGTTTCAGGCAGAACTCCGCAGCAGCTCCCCCCTCGGCTGCCTTTAAACCCTTCGTGTCCATCGAGATCAGGTGAGGCCACTTATAATAGTATCTGACTAGTATCTAACTGAACAGTGATTCCGTTACAGGACGTAGCTAAATCTCACATCGCCCGTTAGTAAAAGTTACCGTTAACATAACATCAGCTAACAGAGCTGAGCCTTTGCTTACAACTTCACACAGACGCCTTTTCTTCAAAGCATTATCACCCTAATGTCTAACACTAAGGTTAATGTAATAATGTTACATGCTTCTCCCTTCTTGCTGACTTGTCTTTGACTCATTAAAAGCTGCAGTTAGAACACACTAACTTACTTACACTAACTTAGCAGCTTGGGGCTACTCGTATCTGGCTAATTAGCGTAACGAGCTAACGTTAAGCTAACAAGCTATATGCCGACAGCGATACCTGTTAAATGTTAACACATAAAACACGAATTTCACTCATCAAGTAGAACACGGATTTCCTGGAGGTTCTCTCTCCAACGAACTGCACAGCCTGCCATTATTCATCCGGTATCTGCATGTAGAAATGTCCAAAAGGCTCCGACAGGCTGAGCCTCAGAGCTCCGTGTAGCTGAGTGAGGCTAACAGACGGCGGACCGAGTGCTAACAGTGGCAGCGGCTAATGGTGCCTGTCACTCAAAGCAGCCACACCCCTAATAATGCAGAACTTTAAGGCTTAATATAATTTAAACAGGTGAGTTATAAATAAATTCACCCCCCTCACAGTTGTCATAAAGGGCAAACTTAGCGATATGCACTTGTAATGGAGACCAGGGGTTCCATTACCTGAAATAGTCAATTGAGTATTAAGGTGGGGATTACTGATAAAGCAGGAGCCATGCACATTGTTATTTTGATTGTTTATTTAATTTTTGAAACATTTGATAGCTGTCTTTGTGATTGGTTCCACAGGGGGGGTCTGGCCATCCTGCCTGTGTGGAAAGAAACCTCAATCAGGGATAGTCAAGGTTCACAATATAGTATTGACTGCTTTTACTCCATTTCAGTTGTTAAATTAGTTTAAACAAGAAGACAAACAATGTAAGTACTCACCTCTTCCTGGTTGTCTCTTCAGCAGGGGGCAGAGGCAAAGGAGTGTTGAGGCCCAAGCACCTGCTTAAGAGCTGCAGGAGCAAACCATGAAGCTGAGAGGGGGGGGGAGTAAAGCCATCAACAATGCTGATTTATGTGATTATTTTG